>NC_041390.1:578729911-578774332 GCF_002162155.2 Triticum dicoccoides
CTCGGGACCGCCGTCCCTTTGTCCTTCCTTCTCAAGCTTCTGCCCCTTCTTGCCGCTGCTGCGTCTTTGCTGTCCTCCGCCCCTCGCCTCTTGTAGCCGCCATGGCCCCCAAAACCAACAAGGGCAAAGGGATGGCCAAGGACGCCGGAGCGACGGAGCCACCAGAGAGTGAGCTGGCGGTGCGGCGGACGCAGCTCGCCTACTTCCCCTCGATGGTCGATATGTTCGAGCTTCGAGATAGCTTCAGGCCCCTGTGGGGGTGCAAGATGGGGGGAAGGTGACGGGGCATCCAGCCACGCGCGTTGTCCCCGCCAACTGCACCGAGGCCGCCCCGAATCGGTACCCTTTTTCGTTGACTACTTCTCTTGCGGCCTCTGCCCCCCTTTCTCCAATTTCTTCAATGATGTCATGCACACATTTGCCTTCCACCTCCTAGACTTTACTCCAAATGATGTGTCGTGCATGTCTCTTTTTGCCCACCTCTGTGAGGGCTTCACCGGAGTCGTCCCCAATATGGCGCTCTTCCGCCATTACTTTTACCCTCGCATCCAGGGGGAGGCGCCACCTCTGGTTGTGTCGCCTGGATCCCAAGGTCCAAAGGAGCGTACCCAAAGGCCGCCCAGAAGGAGAGGTGGGAAGAATGGCAGGGCCGGTGGGGCTAGATCGAGGAGGACGACCCACAGGAGTTCTGCCGGGTTCGCCAGGCGCTGCCAGTTCGCAGGCCCGACTGGGGCGACGTCGACGCCCGGGACGACAAGCTCAAGATCGCCATCACCCGCATTCTTCGCCTCACCGAGGCCGGGCTCACCCTTGAGATGATTGGGGCGGATTTCATCCGCCGCCGAATCGCTCCGCTTCATAACAAGGGGAGGCCGGCCTGGCTCTTCACGAATGCGGCTGATATCATGAGGCTTCGCCCTGGCCTCGACCACAACTTCACGGTGCTGGCGCACGTTCACTTCTGCCGGTGGCTCTTCCAACTTGATGTGGGCCGCGACGGCAAGGCCGAGAGGTCCGGCAAGGCCGCCAAGGGGCCCTTGTTTGGGTTGCCGGTGGGGGTGGTCTCGCTGAGCAATAACTCGCGCCGGAACGACATCATCACCATGATGCCAGACTGCAACGCGCATGGCCCCGTCCCTAATTAGGCCGAGCTGCCGGAGGACCAGGTGCAGGAGTTCTTCGATAGTCTAGAGGAGAAGTACGTCCGCGACGAGCCAAGGCTTGTCCAGGACACCACCCAGGCGGAGTTGGACTACATCGTCGCCAGGGTGGCGGAGGCGAAGCTCGCCAAGAAGGCCGGTAGCACCGGCAGCGTGGAGGACAAGACCGCGGCGGCCGCAGAGGAGAAGGAACTCTCCCACTAGGCAGAGTCTACTGGGAAGGCCAGCAGCACCCGCACCGGGGCCCCTCTCATCGAGGATGGCGACGACGAGTCGTCCGAGGAGGAAACTGAAGCTGTCGAGCCCCCAGCCGCGGGAAAAGGGCGAGTCCTGCGGCGAGCCGGTTTGGCCCGGTAGGACCGCACAACCCCGGCATGCCCAGGAGATGTCCGCGCGCCAAACGAGAGCCGCGGCAGCGAAGAAGTTGGTGAAGGTCACGGTGGCAAAGAAGAAAGCATCTGCCTCTTCTTCATCCAAGCGTTCCCCACTTCCGCCTGCTTCCCCTCCTCCATCTGCTTCCCCTCCTCTCACATGCGATGCAACGGAGGCCTTCTTTGACCTCGGGTCTCTCAGCCCGAGGAGGAAGAGGAAGGCAGCATAAGAGGAGGTGGAGGACGAGTAAGTGTCGTTTCCTTTCGTCATCTCCGGCTCCTCAAACTGTGCTTCTTATCTTCACTTGTTTTCTTCTCGGTAGGGATGCGGAGACACTGGCCCAAAGGGTGAAGAGGGCCAGGTCTTCGGCGGGCGGCAGCCCCCGGCGGGCACCTCTAAGGCGCCACTAGTGGTGGTGAGCAGTCCGGACAGCAGCCCCCGGCGCAGCCCCCAGCGCGGCCCCCAGCGTAAGTTCGCCACTCACTCCCCGTCGACGTGTGTTGGGGGCACGATCCCTTGGTGCTGACCTTGCCGTGATTGCAGGAGGAGGCTAGCAGCAGCAGGAACCGCAGAGGGCTATCCCCAACACCCCACCCCCATCAACCACGCCGCCCCAAGGGGCGTCTCCGGCAAGGGCGCCAAGCACCGAGCCCATGCACACGAAGGAGGAGGAGGAGAACTCAGGCGCTGGTGGCTTCGCCTCGGCGCCAAATGTTGGTGAGGAGGGGACCTCTGCTTCCCAGCCCGGCACGGGTGAGCCACTTGCCTTCCATTCCTGCCTTTTCCTTTTCTGTTCTTGGCTTCGCTTTATCCCCTTCTCAGTATCTAGGTCCTTCTTCGGTGGATCCGGAGGACATAGATACCGTCATCGAGGATTTTGCCAAGGGCGCCGCGGCGGAGGCCGACAAGATCGCCACCGAGGAGGCCGCTAGGGGCGATGCTGAAGACGCCACAAAGGGGCCCACCGGGGAGCCCGGCAAGGCTACTACCGAGGAGGCCGGCAAGGCCGCTGCCGAGAAAGAGGTGGTAGATGACAAGCCTTCCTCCTCTGCTGCCTCTGGCTCCGGCACGTACCTGGGAGTGAGCGACGACCTTTTCGTCCACCTCCTAGGGTCGTCGAGCTCAGGGCACCCATCGAGGGAGAGGTGTTCGACGAAGAGGTGCTTGCCACCGCCAGGCTCAAGGTTGTTGACGAGCCGAGCGCCGGTGGCGATGGTTCTCAGGAGGAGCGACTTCTCAAGGCCATGGGTGCCAACTTCCGGAAGCTCCAGGCGCTCCACCGCGCTCGCATGGACAAGGCCAAGTCTAGGGCGGCAAAGGTGGACAAGGCGGAGGCTGACCTCAAGGTACGCGTCGCCGAGACACAGACTTGGTTCCGCCAAGCTTGTGAGGAGCTGAAGGCCGCCCAGGGCGAGCTGGCCAAGCGCGAGGTGGAGCTCACCATGAAGCGGGCCGACATTGAGATGGCCCAAGAGACGGCGGAGAACTTGGCCGCCGCAGCCGAGGCTGCTCGAGCCCAGCACCAGGCCGCGCTGAACTCCTAGGAGGAGGACCTTGCCGCGTGTGAGGAGAAGCTTGCCACAACGCTCTGCGGCAAGGATGAGGAGGTGGAGAAGCTCGTCATGGAGTGGACCCAGGTGCTAGAGCAGAGGCACAGGGAGACACTCAATGCCCAGGCTCAGGTTCACGCCGACAAGATGAAGGAGCTGCAGGTGGAGCGGGACGGGCTGAAAAACTAGGTCTTGATGCTTTCCAAGGATAAGTACACGCTCAACAGCGCTCTGACGGAGGCGCAGGGTGCGGTCCTCAGCAGGGCTGGGGAGCTCTCCGAGGCCAACAACTCCATCAAAGACCTCAGGCTGAAGCTGAAGGGTCTCGAGGAGATGTTGTCGGAGAGCAAGGCCCGGGAGGAGACCCTAACCAAGAATCTGGAGACCGAGAAGTAGCTGCGGAAGGACGACGCCCTCACCCACAAGGAGCACGTGGAGGGTGAGAACCACTGGCTCAATCACCTCACCGCCGTTGCCGACAAGGCCACCACGCAGCTGGCTACCATGGGGTGCCGGATGTGAGGTACGCCCCGGAGCCGAACTTGAGCGCCAACTACGGCCTGACCCTGTTCTTTGAGAGGGTTGTCGGTGCCTTGGAGCGGCTTCATGCCAACCGAGCGGCCTCGCTGGCCGATGAGTCCCGGAGGCTTTGCTAGGGTTCCATGACCAAGGTTCTCACCAAGATGGCGTACTGGAACCCCAACCTCGACTTCGACGCCGCGCTGGACAGCTTGCCGGTGGGTGTGGACCTCGCGGCGCTCAAGGAGCGTATCAAGCCCATCATCAGCCGCATCAGCGGAATCAAGAGGGTGGAGGGCCAGCGCCGGGATTAGGCACCCCGTCTCCCATAGCCGCTGCAGGTTCATGACCAAAACAGTTTTTATCTTTAGTTAGAACCACAGCAACAATTGATGTAATATAACTCTACAGCACTTTTGGTATGATGCATGTTATCTTCCTATTCGATCTTCCCTTTGTATGTTTTCCCTACGTTAAACGGGTAGGCTTGCCAGTGCGTAAACCCAGGGCGGCACCTTGAGGACGGATCCCCAATGCCATGTCGGGTGTGCTTGCTACCAAGCGAACCACCTTACCACTCTCAACGCGGCCACTCGAACTGCCGAGCTTAACTCGAGTCAGAATCAAGAGCATTGCCAATTGCGGAAGGCTACCCTACCACTCTCGGCGCGGCCGCTTGAGCTGTTGAGCGGACTCGAAACAGAACAAGGGTGTTGCCAATTACGGAAGGGCCCCTTTGCGTGCAGGCTTTCATACATAGGGCAGGACCTTCGAGGACAATGACCTCATATATAAAAAGTAAATTGCTTAAAGTTTCGTATGACTTAGCTTTCCTGTCGCCGCACCGGCGTCCTTCGCGCTTGCAGGCGGCGTCGTTCTCTTGGTCGTCTTCTTCTCCTGAAGCCGTGGCCACGAGAAACTGCTACGCTGGCCGCTAAACCAGATTCTCACAACTGCGCCCCCCCCCCCTACCTGGCGCGCCAAAGATGTCAGTGGGAACGACACCGATGGGATCACTGGGATCCCTTCTACAGTCGGTGAGCGCGGGGTCGTGAGAAGAGCAGGTTTAGGAGCTAGCACATGAATCGTTTACCCAGGTTCAGGCTACGAGGATGCCTAAAACCCTAGTCCTGCTTTGGTGGATGTATTGAGTGTTCTTGAGCTTTTTGAACTAGCTACGGTGGATGTCCCGTTCCAAAAGGCCGAATCCCTCTACTCGTCGCCTCTGGCCTCCTTTTATAGGAAAAAGGGGTTGCCACAGTGGCACATAGGAGGTGGAAAGGTCTACAGTGTGCGAGCTTATCGCACGGCATTACGGGACAAAGTGCATTAAATGTGCTATGTAGGTGTCCATTAGCTTTATTGGGGATGGGAACGGGGCCCCTCCGATCCGTCGCCGCTCCGCCTCGCTTCGACACGTGATACGTCTCCAACGTATCTATTATTTTTGATTGCCCCATGCTATATTACCTTCTGTTTTGGACATTATTGGGCTCTATTATCCACTTTTATATTATTTTTGGGACTAACCTATTAACCGGAGGCCCAGCCCAGAATTGTTGTTTTTTGCCTATTTTAGGGTTTCGAAGAAAAGGAATATCAAACAGAGTCCAAACGGAATGAAACCTTCGGGAACATGATTTTTGGAACGAACAAGATCCAGGAGACTTGGACCCTATGTCAAGCAACCAACAGGGAAGCCACGAGGTAGGGGGCGCGCCTACCCCCCCCCCCAGGCGCGCCCTCCACCCTCGTGGGCCCCCTGTTGCTCCACTGATGTACTTCTTCCTCCTATATATACCTATGTACCCCCAAACGATCAAATACGGAACCAAAACCCTAATTCCACCGCCGTAACTTTCTGTATCCACGAGATCCCATTGCGCGGCCTGTTCTGGAGCTCTGCCGGAGGGGGCATCGATCACGGAGGGCTTCTACATCAACACCATGGCCTCTCCGATGAAGTGTGAGTAGTTTACCTTAGACCTTCGGGTCCATAGTTAGTAGCTAGATGGCTTCTTCTCTCTTTTTGGATCTCAATACAAAGTTCTCCCCCTCTCTTGTGGAGATCTATTCGATGTAATCTTCTTTTGCGGTGTGTTTGTTGAGACCGATGAATTGTGGGTTTATGATCAAGTTTATCTATGAACAATATTTGAATCTTCTCTGAATTCTTTTATGTATGATTGGTTATCTTTGCAACTCTCTTCGAATTATCAGTTTGGTTTGGCCTACTAGATTGATCTTTCTTGCAATGGGAGAAGTGCTTAGCTTTGGGTTCAATCTTGCGGTGTCCTTTCCCAGTGACAGTAGGGGCAGCAAGGCACGTATTGTATTGTTGCCATCGAGGATAACAAGATGGGGTTTTCATCATATTGCATGAGTTTATCCCTCTACATCATGTCATCTTGCTTAAGGCGTTACTCCGTTCTTATGAACTTAATACTCTAGATGCATGCTGGATAGCAGTCGATGTGTGGAGTAATAGTAGTAGATCCAGGCAGGAGTCGGTCTACTTGTCTCAGGCGTGATGCCAATATACATGATCATACCTAGATAGTCTCATAACTATGCTCAATTCTGTCAATTTCTCAACAGTAATTTGTTCACCCACCGTAAAATACTTATGCTCTTGAGAGAAGCCACTAGTGAAACCTATGGCCCCCAGGAATATCCTCATCATATTAATCTTCCAACACTTAGTTATTTTCATTGCTTTTATTTTACTTTGCATCTTTATCATAAAAATACCAAAAATATTATCTTATCATATCTATCAGATCTCACTCTCATAAGTGACCGTGTAGGGATTGACAACCCCTTATCGCGTTGGTTGCGAGGATTTATTTGTTTTGTGCATGTGCGAGGGACTAGCGCATAGCCTCCTACTGGATTTATACCTTGGTTCTCAAAAACTGAGGGAAATACTTACGCTACTTTACCGCATCACCCTTTCCTCTTCAAGGTAAAACCAACGCAGTGCTCAAGAGGTATCAAGAAGGATTTCTGGCGACGTTGCCAGGGAGGTCTACGCAAAAGTCAACATACCAAGTACCCATCAGAAACCCTTATCTCCCGCATTACATTATTTGCCATTTGCCTCTCGTTTTCCTCTCCCCCACTTCACCCTTGCCGTTTTATTCGCCCCCTCTCTCTCTATCCTCCCTTTCTTTCTCTATTTTCCTTTTTCTTGCCCATTCCTTGTTTTCTTGTGTGTTGGATTGCTTGCTTGTCACGATGGCTCAAGATAACACTAAATTGTGTGAATTTACCAATACCAACAACAATGAGTTTATTAGCACTCCGATTGCTCCTTTACCGATGCTGAATCTTGTGAAATTAATGCTGCCTTACTGAATCTTGTCATGAAAGATCTGTTTTCTGACCTTCCTAGTGAAGATGCCGCTACCCATCTAAATAGCTTCGTTGATTTGTGTGATATGCAAAAGAAGAAAGATGTGGACAATGATATTGTTAAATTGAAGCTATTTCCTTTTATCTCAGAGATCGTGCTAAAGCTTGGTTTTCGTCTTTGCCTAAAAATAGTATTGATTCTTGGAATAAGTGCAAAGATACTTTTATCTCTAAGTATTTTCCTCCCGCTAAGATCATCTCTCTTAGAAACGATATTATGAATTTTAAGCAGATTTATCATGAACATGTTGCACAAGCTTGGGAGAGAATGAAATTAATGATACTAAATTGCCCAACACATGGTTTGAATTTGTGGATGATTATACAAATTTTTATGCCAGATTGAATTTTGTTTCTAGAAATCTTATTAGATTCGGCCGCGGGGGGCACTTTTATGGAAATCACTTTAGGAGAAGCTACTAAACTCCTAGATAATATTATGGTTAATTATTCTCAATGGCACACTGAAAGATAAACTAATAAAAAAGTGCATGCGATAGAAGAAATTAATGTTTTGAGTGGAAAGATGGATGAACTTATGAAATTATTTGCTAATGAAAGTATTTCTTCTGATCCTAATGATATGCCTTTGTCTACTTTGATTGAGAATAATAATGAATCTATGGATGTGAATTTTGTTGGTAGGAACAATTTTGGTAACAACGCGTATAGAGGAAACTTTAATCCTAGGCCTTATCCTAGCAATTCCTCTAATAATTATGGTAATTCCTACAACAATTCTTATGGAAATTATAAGATGCCCTCTGATTTCGAATCTAATATTAAAGAATTTATTACTTCGCAAAATAATTTCAATGCTTTGATTGAAGAAAAATTGCTTAAGATTGATGAGTTGGCTAGGAACGTTGATAGAATTTCTCTTGATGTTGATTCTTTGAAACTTAGATCTATTCCACCTAAGCATGATATCAATGAGTCTCTCAAAGCCATGATAATTTCCATTGCTGAGTGCAAAGAAAGAACCGCTAGGATGCGTGCTAAAAAAGATTCCTTTATAAGAGTGTGTTCTTCTAGTTTCCATGATAATAAAGATGAAGATCTAAAAGTTATTGATGTGTCCCGATTAAATCTTTGTTTTGCAATATGAATCTTGATAATGATGGGACTGAATATGATCCACCTTTACCTAGAAGGCGTTCCAAAAATTCGGAGTTTTTAGATCTTGATGCTAAAATTGATAAAAGTGGGATTGAAGAGATCAAAACCCTTGATGTTAATGAACCTACTATTTTGGATTTCAAGGAATTTAATTATGATAATTGCTCTTTGGTAGATTGTATTTCCTTGTTGCAATCCGTGCTAAATTCTCCTCATGCTTATAGTCAAAATAAAGCTTTTACCAAACATATCGTTGATGCTTTGATGCAATCTTATGAAGAAAAACTTTAGTTGGAAGTTTCTATCCCTAGAAAACTTTATGATGAGTGGGAACCTACTATTAAAATTAAGAGTAAAGGTCATGAATGCTATGCCTTGTGTGATTTGGGTGCTAGTGTTTCCACGATTCCAAAGACTTTGTGTGATTTGTTAGGTTTCCGTGATGTTGATGATTGCTCTTTAAACTTGCACCTTGCAGATTCCACTATTAAGAAACCTATGGGAAGAATTAATGATGTTCTTATTGTTGCAGATAGGAATTACGTGCCCATAGATTTTATCGTTCTTGATATATATTGCAATCATTCATGTCCTATTATTCTTGGTAGACCTTTCCTTACAACGATTGGTGCAATTATTCATATGAATGAAGGAAATATTAGTTTCCAATTTCCGTTAAGGAAAGGCATGGAACACTTTCCTAGAAAGAAAATTAAATTACCTTATGAATCTATTGAGATTCGGTATCAATTCATCCGGGATCACATTAGGCGAGGGGAGATTGAGCTCACCTATGTCAACACTCATGATAACCTTGCAGATATTTTCACGAAGCCCTTGGATGAAGCAAGATTTTGCGAGTTAAGGCATGAGCTAAATATCATTGATTTGAGCAATGTGGCTTGAACCTTTGCAGACCCACCATACTCATCTTGATGTCTTGTTTAGGAGTGGGCATGGACATAGGGGGGGTGTTGTTCTCTCAGTGAACTCTCCTCGCCCCCCATTATGCATAAATTGATCCTCTTTCACATTCACCATTGTTGATGGTAGTTGTGCTACAAAGACAAGTTTTGGTCATGGGCCCACGGATAATTTTTCGCGGTGCCATACCAATTGACTCAAACATAGGTGGCTCCGGCCACCGCCCTCTCTTATTGAGAGGTTTTGGTTCATGTTTGGTCCTCGTCGTCTTTTTTCTTTCTTTTTGGGCCTTGATTGTGTTTAAGTTGCTTCGTTTGTGCCCTTTTATGTGTCCGCTTGCTCATAGTATGCATTGAAAAGACTGTGTTTTTCTGTTTTGGAAAAACGTGCACTTTCTTGGGTGTGCGGTACTACCGTTGCTCGCCATGACACTATTGCTGGAGGTGGGTGGCATCTATGCTTGCATAGCTGCGACCATGGCACGGTACTACCGCTCCCATCGCGGCAGTAATTTTTTACTACCGCTGATAGAGCAGTATTACCGCCCTGGGTGCGGTACTTCCGCTCGGGCGGTACTACCGCGATGACCCACGGTACTACCGCGCTATCAAGAGCGCATGGGGTTAAGTGCGGGCAGGGGGAGTTCCAACTCCCCCATACCCATTCATCCCTTCCCTTCACTTCGTCTCTCTCTATCTCTCCTACCCAAGAACGATGCCGGAGGACCTCGCCGGATCTCCGTCTCCAGCCGCTCTCCTCGCATTCCAACCGGTGGGATCGATCCCCACCTCGCCCTCTTGCCACGGAACCCGGTATCTCCCTTAGTCCCTCTCTCTTTGCCCCATTGGTGTGCTTCTAGGTTTTGGGAGATGCATGTGTAGTTCTTGTGATTTTTGGCTAAATCTTAGCAAGAGGAGATTGTTGGAGAGTGCTAGTGCAGTAGATATGCTATTTGGTGTGGTACAACAACGTAGTTTTGATCAACGGTAGTACCGATTCATCTATAGATGTTCTCAGATGCGTTTTGTGCCAGATCCGCCCCGTGCCGTACTACCGCCCACCTGGAGCGGTACTACCGCCCGTTGTGGGCCTCGTACGGTACTACCGCTCCCCTGGAGCGGTACTTCCGCTCTAAGCGCGGTACTATCGTGCCAACCCGGCGTAGTACTACCATGGTTAGAGCGGATGCAAATAGTTACTTCCGCATCCTGGTCCAGTACTACCATTGACTTAAAATTTACTTTGTTTTGCCACACCCAATCTCATTTGTACTTGTTTCGTTCGGTTTTGGCCTTGGTCTTTGCAATAATCCTTCTCACTCTTCTCGTGTGTTTGTGTTGTGTGTCATAGGTGGTGGCTCCGGTTCCGGTGCAAGGCGCCCGAATCCCAGCCGTGACACGGGCTCCAAGCATCTTCACAACCAAGAAGCTCCTAAGGGCTCCAGTGCTCCACAACGCCACGTCAATACCACAGCTACCAAGTTCAAGGAGCCAACTGTCAGCATGGATGAAATGCCTCAAGCAGAGTTTATGATTTGAAGAAAGCTCAACCCCTACGTCAGGCCTAGGGAACTCAGCAGGGGGGATGACTTGTTTTGGACCAAGCAACAAAATCTCATCTTCCCAGATGTGATCAAGGCCAAGAAGAACATCTGTGTATCTGTTTAGTGGATTGACAAGGAACATCTGAAGAAGAACCAGACATATTTTGGTTAGCCTCTGGATTTGGTGGAGCGGTTTGGTATTGAGGAGATCATCACTTTCCACCTCGACTTTGACCCGGAGCTTGTGGCTTAATTCTTTGCTTCTGTCTACTTCCACAAGAACGAGAAGCGGACCATAACTTGGGTGACAAATGGCAAGAGGATGCCTGCCAAGTGGAAGGAGTTCATGGATATGTTGAACATTCATGATGAGTGAGGGAGACCTGGATTGGGGGGGTCATCAGGTGTCTGACCTATTTGAAGCATGGGTCGGGCTAATGGGCCATGAAGATAGAACAAAAGATTGTTCCCCGTGTTTGGATAGGACTTCTGGATGTGTGGAGGGAAAGATTGGAGACCGGATGCATTGTTTCCTTCCTTTGTAAATCGCGTATGTACCCCTCTGGTGTATATATAAACCGGGGGGTTTAGTCCATAGGGAGGACATCATTCATATAGGCTAGACATCTGGGTTTATCCATTACGATCTCGAGGTAGATCAACACTTATAACCCCTATACTCATCAAAGACAATCAAGCAGGAAGTAGGGTTTTACCTCCATTAAGAGAGCCTGAACCTGGGTAAACATTGTGTCCCCTTAATTTTTCTCCTATTACCTTCGATCCTCAGACACACAGCTCGGGACCCCATGCTACCTCTTGATCATGCGTTGGTTTTCCCTTGAAGAGGAAAGGGTGATACAGCAAAGTAGCGTAAGTATTTCCTTCAGTTCTTGAGAACCAAGGTATCAATCCAGTAGGAGACTACACGCAAGTCGCCTAGTAACTGCACAAACAATCAAGAACCTTGCAACCAACCCGATAAAGGGGTTGTCAATCCCTTCACGGCCACTTGCAAAAGTGAGATCTGATAAAGATAATAAGATAAATATTTTTGGTATTTTTGTTGTTTAGATTGAAAAGTAAGGATTGCAAAATAAAATAAATAGTAAACTAGAATTGTAAATCAGAAACTTATATGATATAAAATAAACCCGGGGGCCATAGGTTTCACTAGTGGCTTCTCTCATGATAGCATGTATTACGGTGGGTGAACAAATTACTGCCGAGCAATTGATAGAAGAGCGCATAGTTATATATCGAGGCAATGATTATGAAATATAGGCATCACGTCCGTGTTAAGTAGACCAAAACGATTTTTCATCTACTACTATTACTCCACACATCGACCGCTATCCATCATGCATCTAGAGTATTAAGTTCATAAGAAAAGAGTAATGCTTTAGGCAAGATGACATGATGTAGAGGTATAAACTCAAGTAATATGATATAAAACCCATCTTTTTATCCTCGATGGCAACAATACAATACGTGCCTTGTTGCCCCTACTATCACTGGGAAAGGAAACCGCAAGACTGAACCCAAAGCTAAGCACTTCTCCCATTGCAAGAAAGATCAATCTAGTAGGCCAAACTAAACCGATAATTCGAAGAGACTTGCAAAGATATCAAATCATGCATATAAGAATTCAGAGAAGAACCAAATATTGTTCATAGATAAACTTGATCATAAATCCACAATTCATCGGATCTCGGCAAACACACCGCAAAAGAATATTACATCGAATAGATCTCCAAGAACATCGAGGAGAACTTTGTATTGAGAACCAAAGAGAGAAGAAGCCATCTAGCTAATAACTATGGACCTGAAGGTCTGTGGTAAACTACTCACACATCATCGGAGAGGCTACGGTGTTGATGTAGAAGCCTCCGTGATCGATTCCCCCTCGGGCAGATCGCTGGAAAAGGCCCTAGATGGGATCTCACGGGTACAGAAGGTTGCGGCAGTGGAAAAGTGGTTTCGTGGCTCCCCGGATGTTTTTAGGGTATAAGAGTATATATAGGCAAAAGAAGTACGTCGGTGGAGCTATGAGGGGCCCACGAGGGTGGGGGCGCACCTACCCCCTGGGCACGCCCTCCTACCTTGTGTCCGCCTCGTTGCATCTCTGACTTCCACTCCAAGTCTCCTGGATTGCGTTTGTTCCAAGAAAGATCCTCGCAAAGGTTTTGTTCTGTTTGGATTCTGTTTGATATTCCTTTTCTGCGAAACACTGAAATAGGAAAAAAACAAAAACTAGCACTGGGCCTCCGGTTAATAGGTTAGTCCCAAAAATAATATAAAAAAGCATATTAAATCCCATTAAACATCCAAAACAGATAATATAATAGCATGGAACAATCAAAAATTATAGATACGTTGGAGACGTATCAGCATTCCAAGCTTAATTCCTGCTCGTCCTCGAGTAGGTAAATGATAAAAAGAGATTTTTTTATGTGGAATGCTTCCTTACATAATTTTCAATGTAATTTTCTTTATTGTGGCACGAATATTCAAATCCAAAAGATTCAAGGCAAAAGTTTAATATTGACATAAAAATAATAATACTTCAAGCATACTAACCAAGCAACTATGTCTTCTCAAAATAACATAGCCAAAGAAAGCTCATCCCTACAAAATCATATAGTTTGGCCATGCTTCATTTTCGTCACACAAAATGCTCCCATCATGCACAACCCCGATGACAAGCCAAGCAATTGTTTCATACTTTAGTTTTCTCAAACTTTTTCAACTTTCATGCAATACATGAGCACGAGCCATGGACATAGCACTATAGGTGGAACAGAATATGATGATGGAGGTTGTGTGGAGAAGATAAAAAATGGAGAAAGTCTCACATCGACGCGGCTAATCAACGGGCTATGGAGATGCCCATCAATTGATGTCAATGCGAGGAGTAGGGATTGCCATGCAACGGATGCACTAGAGCTATAAATGTATGAAAGCTCAACAAATGAAACTAAGTTGGTGTGCATCCAACTTGCTTGCTCAGGAAGACCCAGGGCATTTTGAGGAAGCCCATCGTTGGAATAAACAAGCCAAGTTCTATAATGAAAATTCACTAGTATATGAAAGTGACAAAATAAGAGACTCTCTATCATGAAGTTCATGGTGCTACTTTCAAGCACAAGTGTGGAAAAATGATAGTAACATTGTCCCTTCTCTCTTTTTCTCTCATTTTTGGGCCTTCTCTTTTTTTTGGCCTTTCTCTTTTTTTTCTCACACAGGACAATGCTCTAATAATGATGATCATCACACTTCTATTTATTTACAACTCAAAAATTACAAATCGATACTAGAACAAAATATGACTCTATATGAATGCCTCCGGCGGTGTACCGGGATGTCCAATGATTCAAGAGTGACATGTATAAAAAATTATGAGCGGTGGCTTTGACACAAATACGATGTCAACTACATGATCATGCAATGCAATATGACAATGATGAAGCGTGTCATAATAAATGGAACGGTGGAAAGTTGCATGGAAATATATCTTGGAATGGCTATGGAAATGCCATAATAGGTAGGTATGGTGGCTGTTTTGAGGAAGATATAAGGAGGCTTATGTGTGATAGAGTGTATCATATCACAGGGTTTGGATGCACCGACGAAGTTTGCACCAACTCTCGAGCTGAGAAAAGGTAATGCACGGTACCGAAGAGGCTAGCAATGATGGAAGGGTGAGAGTGCGTATAATCCATGGACTCAAATTAGTCATAAAGAACTCACATACTTATTGCAAAAATCTACAAGTCATCAAAACCAAGCGCTATGTGCATGCTCCTAGGGGGATAGATTGGTAGGAAAAGACCATCGCTCATCCCCGACCGCCACTCATAAGGAGGACAATCAAAGAAACACCTCATGCTTCAAATTTGTTACACAAGGTTACCATACGTGCATGCTACGGGACTTGCAAACCTCAACACAAGTATTTCTCAAATTCAAATACTCAACTAGCATGACTCTAATATCACCATCTTCATATCTCAAAACAATCATGAAGTATCGAACTTCTCATAGTATTCAATGCACTCTATATGAAAGTTTTTATTATACCCATGTTGGATGCCTATCATATTAGGACTAATTTCATAATCCAAGCAAATTGCCATAATGTTCTAAAAGACTCTCAAAATAATATAAGTGAAGCATGAGAGATCAATAAATTCTATAAAATAAAACCACCACCGTGCTCTAAAATGATATAAGTGAAGCACTAGAGCAAAATTATCTAGCTCAAAAGATATAAGTGAAGAACATAGAGTATTCTAATAAATTCCGATTTATGTGTGTCTGTCCCAAAAGGTGTGTACATCAAGGATGATTGTTGTAAACTAAAAAGCAAAAGACTCATATCATACAATACTCTCCAAGCAAAACACATATCATGTGGTGAATAAAAATATAGCCTCAAGTAAAGTTACCGATAGATGAAGACGAAAGAGGGGATGCCTTCCGAGGCATCCCCAAGCTTAGGCTTTTGGTTATCCTTGAATTTTACCTTGGGGTGCCTTGGGAAACCCCAATCTTAGGCTCTTGCCACTCCTTGTTCCAAAATCCATCAAACTTTTACCCAAAAACGTGAAAACTTCACAACACAAAACTCAACAGAAAATCTCATGAGCTCCGTTAGTAGAAGAAAACAAACCACCACTTTAAGGTACTGTAATGAACTCATTATTTATTTATATTAGTGTTAAACCTACTATATTATAACTTCTCTATGGTTCATACCCCTCGATACTAGCCATAGATTCATCAAAATAAGCAAACAACACACGGAGAACAGAATCTGTCAAAAATAGAACAGTCTGTAGCAATCTGTAGGTTTCGAATACTTTAGCAACTCCAAAAATTCAGAAAAATTAGGAAAATCTAAAAAATTTGTATATTGATCTATTGTGGTTGGAATTGGTATTTTATCGCTCCCTGGTAAAAAAATGAAAATTATTCTCGTGAGCGCATACTTTTTGTTTTTTCAACAAGATCAAACAACAATCACCCAAGAAGATCCTAAAGGCTTTACTTGGCACAAACACTAATTAAAACATAAAAACGCAATCATAACAGAGGATAGATGATTTATTTATTATTAAACAGGAACAAAAAGAAAGGAATAAAAATAAAATTGGGTTGCCTCCAAACAAGTGCTATCGTTTAACGCCCCTAGCTAGGCATAAAAGCAAGAATAGATCTAGGTATTGTCGTCTTTGGTATGCAATTCTTCAATTGAACACTTATAACCCTTAGGAGGTTCTTTGTTTTTACAAATGATCAAACTCCTAGGTACGAAATCAAGAAATTCATTTGTAGAAAAAGGTTCCTTAATGATATCTAAAAAGTTGGGGTGAACACATATTGATTTGAGATCTTCATTTTTCTTACTAGAAGATTCACCCTTATTTTTAGGAACATAGATAAATTTGGAAAATTTGGTAGGAGTAGGATTTGAGGTGTTTTTAACGGCAGAGAAAGTGGACCCCAAGTTGGTAATAATATCTTCTAGTTTATCAATTCTAGTGGAATCTTCATCTATCTTTTCATTGACTATGGGTTCCTTTTCCTTAAGATTTTTCAGAGTAACTCCTACCTTAGATCCATATTGAGTAATTTGGTTGTGGATCTTTTTATCCAAATTTTCAATTAACTCTACAGTGGTAATTTTATTTTCAATAATATCAAGCCTTTGCATCACATCTTCCAAAGTTAAAATAGTTCAATTGACCAAAAGAGGTGATGGGCCTAACAAATCTATCATAGCACTATAAAATCAAAAGTATGGCTTCCCAAGAAATTCCCTCCGGTAATGGTGTCAAGAACATATCTATACCAAAGAGCGATGCCTACGTAAAAATTACGAAGACGAACGGAAGTAGATTGCTTTTTAATAGATCTATTTTGAGCATTGAAAATTCTATACCAAGCATCTTTTAGGTTTTCTCCCTCCCTTTGTTTAAAATTAAGAAGTTCATTATCGGGAGTGTTAACAATGATAGGAGAACTAGCCATGAGGAAAATAAACGATCTAACACACAAGCACACAAGAAGCAAGCGAAAAGAGGCGAATGGAAAAAGGGGCGAATGAAACGGCAAAAGTGAAGTGGGGGATAAGAAAACGAGAGGCAAATGCCAAATAATGTAATGCGATGGAGAAGAGTTTGTGATGGGTACTTCGTATGTCTTGACTTGAGCATAGATCTCCCCGGCAACAGCTCCATAAATCCTTCTTGCTACCTCTTGATAATGCGTTGGTTTTCCCTTGAAGAGGAAAGGGTGATGCAGCAAAGTAGCGTAAGTATTTCCCTCAGTTAATGAGAACCAAGGTATCAATCCAGTAGGAGACTACACGCAAGTCACCTAGTACCTGCAAAAACAATCAAGAACCTTGCAACTAATGCGATAAAGGGGTTGTCAATCCCTTCACGGCCACATGCAAAAGTGAGATCTGATAAAGATAATAAGATAAATATTTTTGGTATTTTTGTTGTATAGATTGAAAAGTAAAGATTGCAAAATAAAATAAATAGTAACTAGAATTGTAAATCGGAAACTTATATGATATAAAATAGACCCAGGGGGCATAGGTTTCACTAGTGGCTTCTCTCATGATAGCATGTATTACGGTGGGTGAACAAATTACTGCCGAGCAATTGAGAGAAGAGCGCATAGTTATGAGAATATCTAGGCGATGATTATGAAATATAGGCATCATGTCCCTGTTAAGTAGACTGAAACGATTCTGCATCTACTACTATTACTCCACACGTCGATCGCTATCCAGCATGCATCTAGAGTATTAAGTTCATAAGAACAGAGTAATGCTTTAGGCAAGATGACATGATGTAGAGGGATAAACTCAAGCAATATTATATAAACCCTATCTTATTATCCTCGATGGCAACAATACAATACGTGCCTTGTTGCCCCTATTGTCACTGGGAAAGGACACTGCAATATTGAACCCAAAGCTAAGCACTTCTCCCATTGCAAGAAACATCAATCTAGTAGGCCAAACTAAACCGATAATTCAAAGAGACTTGCAAAGATATCAAATCATGCATATAAGAATTCAGAGAAGAACCGAATATTGTTCATAGATAAACTTGATCATAAATCCACAATTCATAGGATCTCGGCAAACACACCGCAAAAGAATATTACCTCGAATAGATCTCCAAGAACATCGAGGAGAACTTTGTATTGAGAACCAAAGAGAGAGAAGAAGCCATCTAGCTAATAACTATGGACCCGAAGGTCTGTGGTAAACAACTCACACATCATCGGAGAGGCTATGGTGTTGATGTAGAAGCCCTCCATGATTGATTCCCCCTCTAGCAGATCACTGGAAAAGGCCCCAGATAGGATCTCATGGGTATAGAAGGTTGCAGCGATGGAAAAGTGGTTTCGTGGCTCCCCCAGATGTTTTTAGGGTATAAGAGTATATATAGGCGAAAGAAGTACGTCGGTGGAGCAACGAGGGGCCCATGAGGGTGGGGGAGCGCCTACCCCCCTGGGCGTGCCCTCCTACCTTGTGGCCGCCTCACTGCGTCTCTGACTTCCACTCCAAGTCTCCTGGATTGCGTTCGTTCCAAGAAAGATCCTCGCGAAGGTTTTGTTCCGCTTGGATTCCGTTTGATATTCCTTTTCTGTGAAACACTGAAATAGGCAAAAAAATAGAAACTAGCACTGGGCCTCCGGTTAATAGGTTAGTCCCAAAAATAATATAAAAGAGCATATTAAAGCCCATTAAACATCCAAAACAGATAATATAATAGCATGGAACAATGAAAAATTATAGATACGTTGGATACGTATCACCCCCTACGCGAGATCGGGCGGTTTTGACACCGACATTGGTGCTTCCATTGAGAGTTCCTTTGTGTTTTCGACAAAAGGATTGATGGCTCGCCTTGTCATTAATGACGATATTACTTCTGGAGGGGCCTTAACTCCAGGACAGGTCCTCCAGCTCGGCGGTTTTACCATGGGTGCTTGCTCGGCTGTCAAGCCAACGGCGGCCCCCACAATCGCCAAACATCATCCCCATGTCAGCCTCGAACACTTTGAAAAGATGGATCCAGCAGATGTCTCATCCTTGAACGAGCTACTAGATCGCATCGCCGCCCTGGGGGTCACAACAGACTATGATCGGATTGGGCTTAAACCCGATCAGAGGGAAATCAAGTCCCCACTGGTCACCCACCTGGTAGCGGTTGTTGAGGAACGAGCTGAGAACGCCTCTCCCCCTAAATTAAGCACCAGCTATTTTCAGATTTTCGAGCCCTGCGAGCTGGATACCCATCCTCGAGAAGAGACCTCATGTCCTCTGAACACAAGATTGGGCATTATGTCCAGAAGTCTTCAGGACCTTACTAATCCTAAACTAGTGACCTCGGAGATTATTCAAACTCCGGATCCAATAGTGGGTTAGGGTTCAGATTTCAGCCCGCCCACCCACCACAAGCAATATTACCCAAGCAATTCAGGTCCTCCAGACATATGTGACCTAATGTATGTATGGCAACAACCTCAGGAAATATTCCATCACTTCTAGGCCAGGTTCCTCCTTGTTAAGAACAAGATTAAAGATTGCTGCGACGACGACGCGATTTCAGTTTTTTGCCACAACTATACGGACGAGGGAATCCTCAATGCCCTCAACCGCCGCCGCATACTGCACTTTGCGGATTTGGCACACATAGTACAGAAGTACTGCGCAATGGAAAGCGCCTGGAAAACCCAGAACGCCCGATGGGAACCTCCTACCTTTAAGCAGCCCACCGGACGGATAAAAAGGATGCACCCTTATGGGGCACCCGATCATCAGCCTATTGACAAGAGAATCAAGCCCTTCATGGGACATAGAACTATCCTCGACGAATTGCTCGACAAGCCCTGTCACATACACACGATGTTGAATACCGAACCAACGCATAGCCTTCGGGTATGTTGGGTACTCCGGCAGGTGGCTAAGAGCAGTGAGGTCATCCTCACCAACACTACCCCAGAGAAGCACTCTTCAGAGGATGACGATCTCAATGTCCTTACGGTCTTCGAGACCTTTTCTTCAAATAATCTACGCAAAAGGGCGCTCACGACCTCGCCGAAGTTAACCAAGTAGCCGCAGTAAATCCTTGGAATGATACGGCAATAACTTTTACCACCGACGACGAACCAAGGGCCCGATCAGTCCGAGCACAAGCTGCCTTGGTATTAAACCCAACTGTGGATGGCTTTCGGCTCACCAAAGTGCTGATGGACGGCGGCAACGGACTGGACCTCATCTATGAAGACACTCTCAATAAAATGCAAATGGACAAGAGTCGCATCGAGCAAAGTAGTACCACTTTTCGAGGCATTATCCCTAGTCGAGAAGCACGATGCTCGGGGAAATTAAACTTGATGTAGTATTTGGCACGTTGGAGAACTACAGGTCCGAAGAGTTGCTCTTCCATGTGGCACCTTTCAATAGCGGATATCACGCCCTGTTGGGGTGATACACCTTCACACGCTTTCAAGACATACCCCATTACGGGTATGAAGCTCAAAATGCCAGGGCCCAACGGAGTTATCACTATCACCAGTGATTCGGATATAGCACTCCACGCCGAAAACAAAACTGCATCCTTGGCCCTTGAGGCACTATCCAAGGCCCTCGCGACTGAGGAGATAACCACTATGTGTTCCACAATGGACAAAAATGATGTAATCCTCGACAAGAAGCCCAAGTCCACTTCTTTCAAGCCAACAGATGAAATAGACAAATTTAAAGTGCACCCGACGGATCCTAACAAGACAGCCTCCATTGGAGCACAGCTGGATCTGATGGTCGACGTCGCCTTACGAGCATTCCTGCGTGAAAATTGGGACATATTTGCCTGGCATCCTTCGGATATGCTAGGAATACCACGCAGACTGGCCGAGCATCGCCTCAACATAATAAAGGGGTTCAAACCAGTCAAGCAAACGCTACGGTGATTTTCTGAACCCAAACGACAAGCTATGGGGGAGGAGCTAGCCAAATTACTTGAAGTCGGGTTCATCAGAGAGATCAAACACCCGGACTTGCTAGCGAACCTGGTCATGGTGCCTAAGAAGGACAAATCCTGGCGCCTTTGTGCCGATTTCAAGGACCTCAATAAGGCTTGCCCTAAGGACCCCTTCCCGCTACCCCGCATGGACCAAATCACTGATGCGACCGCAGGAATGACTCACTATGTTTCCTCGACGCATACTCTGGATACCATCAAATTAATATGAAGGAGTCCGGCTAGGCTGCAACGGCATTCATTACCCCGTATGGGCCTTTCTTCTTCAACACTATGCCTTTCGGACTAAAAAACGTTGGCGTCACTTACCAACGCATGATTCAAACATGTCTAGAAAAGCAAATTGGCAAGATAGTGGAGGCATACGTATATGATGTAGTCATCAAGACTAAACATGTCGAATCATTGGTGGACGATCTACGCCTCACATTCGACAACCTCCGAACATATGACATACGGCTCAATCCGGAAAAATGTGTTTTCGGCGTTCCAGCCGGAAAACTACTCGGGTTCATTGTTTCCAATCGAGGAATCGAAGCGAACCCAGCCAAAATCCGAGCCCTGTCACAATTGGCAACGCCAACAGACTTTAAGCAGGTCCAAAAATTAGCTGGGTGTGTGGCAGCCTTAAGCCCCTTTATCTCCAGATTAGGAGAAAAGGTGATGCCACTTTATCGACTACTTCGACGCACCGACCACTTTGAATGGACGGATGCGGCTACAGCCGGATTGGAAGAAATAAAAACCTTGTTAGCAAGCAAACCAATCCTTGCCGCACCAAGTGTTGGCAAACCTATGTTGCACTACATATCTTCGACTCACTAGGTGGTGAGCGCGGTACTCATCGTCGAATGAGAGGAAGAGGGACACAAATTCCCACTCCATAAACCAGTGTACTATGTATTGGTGGTCCTTACACCATGCAAATCTCGATACCCATACTATCAAAGGATAGCGTATGCGGTCTTCATGGCATCCCGGAAGCTGCAGCACTACTTTCAAGAGTGTTCGATCACGGTGGCGTCCGAAGTACCACTCAATGACATCATAAATAATCAGGACACCACCGACCGCATAGCCAAATGGGCCATCGAGCTCTTACCATTTGAAATAACATACAAGCCATGCTGAGCTATTAAATCTCAGGTGTTGGCCGACTTTGTCACCGAATGGACGAAAGTCGAACTCCCTAAAGAGTACAGCACATACTCCAACTGGGTAATGTACTTTGACGGCTCTAAAATGTTAGCCGGATTGTGGGCTGGTGTTATCTTAACATCCCCTACAGGGGACACACTCCGCTACGTATTACAAATCATGTACACAGACTCCAACAACGTGGCTGAATATTATGAGGCACTACTGAACGGTCTCCGAATGGCTGTTTCTATGGGCATACAACGCCTAGAGGTGTGTGGGGATTCGAACCTTGCAATATCCCAAATAAATGGAGAATTCGATGCAAAAGATCCGAATATGGCGGCATACCGAAATGTCGTACTCAAAATTTCAGCTCGGTTTGAGGGGCTCGAGTTCCATCACGTTGCTTGAGACAGTAATCAGGCAGTGGACGTCCTTGCTCGAATGGGCGCTAAACGCGACCCCGTCCCGCCTAACACCTTTGTGGAAAGGCTCTTCAAGCCATCCGTGGTATGGCAGGATGAGAGCGGAAATACTAGTCCAGCACCGATCATACCCCCAGATGCCGAACACAATCCTGATATCATCGGGGGCTCGGACACCGAAATGACACCTTCCGCCCATGTAATCATGGCTATCATTGCTCCATGGACCGAACCTGGCCTACCTTAATAGGCAGGAGCTCCCTGATGACCAGAATGAGGCCCATTGCATAGTTCGATGCTCTAAAGCCTACAAAGTTCACGAAGGCGAACTCTACAAGAAAAGTACTACCGGAGTTCTTCAAAGATGTATCTCCGAAGAGGAGGGACGACAACTCTTGGCAGAAATACATGATGGTCTTGGTGGCCATCATGTCGTAGCTCGGGCCCACGTAAGCAAGGGCTTCCGTATAGGTTTCTTTTGGCCAACGGCCTGGGCAGATGCATAAGCCCTGGTACAACGCTGTGTAGGATGTCAGCTTTTCTCTAATCAAAGTCATATGCCGCCAACTACCCTAAGAACAATCCCCATTACTTGGCCTATTGCCATCTGGGGGATAGATATGGTCGGCCCCTTAAAGGGGGCAGCCACAAGAAGAAATATTTGCTGGTTACGGTGGATAAATTCACTAAGTGGATAGAGGCCAAACCAGTAAAACGGCTGAAGCTGGGCCGGTGATCGACTTTATACCCGGCGTTGTACACTGTTATGGTGTCCCGCACAGCATCATTACTGACAATGGATCTAACTTTATAGACGATGAGGTGAAAATTGGTGTGCTAAACAGGGCATTAAGCTCGATTACGCCTCCGTATATCACCCTCAAACAAACGGTCAGGTCAAACAGGCTAATGGCCTGATAATGAGCGGCATCAAACCCAGACTAGTGTGATCCCTATGGGAGTCAGATAAACACTGGGTCGAGAAACTTGATTCCGTACTCTGGGACTACGGACCACGCCCAATCGCACGGCCGGATAAACACCCTTTTTCATGGTGTACGGCGTAGAGGCTGTCTTGCCCTGCGACATTATTCATGACTCACCTCAAGTGCGCATGTATGAAGAGAGAGAGGCCGAGCTCAATCGGCAGGACGGCCTATACGGCCTGGAGGAGGAGCACGATATTGCAAAAGCCCGTTCCGCATTCTATCAACAACAGGCTCATAGATACCAAAGAAGAGAAGTGCGGGCCAAGACTTATAATGTCGGTGAACTCGTTTTACGCCTCCCAGAGAAGAAGGGCAAGCTCAAACCAAAATGGGAGGGTCCCTTTATCATAGATGAAGTTCTCACAGGAGGGGCCTATCGCCTTCGTAATGCATTGGATAGTCGCCTAGAGCCGAACCCATGGAACGTTGCTTGGCTCTGAAGATTCTACGCATAAGTTCGGTCATGTTCCTTTTTCGGGGTTTTTTCTCCACTTCATTTCTTTCTATTTCTCGTTTTTGTACGATTCCTAGGGCATGTTCGGATAGGCCGAACACTTAAGGGGTACGCATCCTAAAATGTGTATACCCCACGACACCTGGGGGCTTCTTTAACAGAAGCGTATTATTATTCAGAGCCTGGAGCTCACAATGCATAGGTCATTTGTTCAGATACACTCTTTTTGCCATTATATGCACCACTATGACTTAAGTTTTTGCCGAGCTGTGTTGCCTTGCTCTTGTGTTTATGCCATGTGTTCCCGATTTGTTTGGCTAGGGCGTAAAGGGAGCACCTCTTCGATTGTTACAACCGGGTAATCTGGACCTGTACCTCAGACAGGTGAAGCCGAAAGCTAGCATTCTTAAGAGAATAATTGGTCGACAATCAAACGACAGATTATTACATTCTGGTAACTCTTCAAACATACAGGACAACTTTTTCCGTATTGCGGACCAAAGCCACGGCACGCATAATTATAGCATGCCAACCCAAGGAAAGAAACCCTTAACAGAACTATTCTCCTTGGAAGATGTTTCTTACATATGTAATATAACATACATCCCGAACTAAAAAATTTGTCTGTTCGATCACAATGATTGGGTTGCCTGGTTTTCGGACATAGTGAATGCTTCTTTTCATTCCAAATAGTATCCGGAAACACTCCACCATTTTGGTTCGGAGGTTAAAGCCAAAAGCCTGCGATGACAAACTTTTCACATGTTCGGATAAAGGTACAGGTCGATCAAAATGTACATTAATACATTAAATCAAATACCTATTCCTTATCTATTCCATCTATAAGACTGTCTAACCTACAATCTTCCTTTGAATACTTCACAACTATCATTACTTGTTCATACACCAAATTCAATGGAATTTCTTTCCCGTCTGGTCCCTGTGGTCCCACTCGGGCCATATGATTTGGATCTAGCTTGGTGAAACGTGTTTACACCATGGCCCAGGCTTCTCGTGTGCCTTCACGGCAGGCGGATGTCTTCCATAGCTCAAACCGGCGCCGGGCATCTTTGAACAGGTTTGCTAAGCCCTCCATACTTTCTGGAGCGGTATCAGATGGCCATAATACCTTCACCATACTCCTCATGGCTTTCCGGGCCCGAGCATGTACCACAGACAGTTCCTTCAGCACGTCGCCTTGAAATCTGGATACTTCTTCTTCCGTCGACCAGTTAACAGGCCTGCAGCAACAGAGTCATGACGTTTCGAATTATGGACTAAACATGAGCCCCTAGGGTGGTTTTAAATAAGAAAGGAAGACATACCGAACATGCCACCCTTCAACTTTTCATTCTTTCTGCGCGGACGATAACTGAGCCCTTAAGCTCTCTATCTCTTCGGATTGTTTGTCTTTTTCCTCCTCGTGTTTTTTCTTCCCGGACGCGCTCATTGCGGCCTTTTTCATTTCCGCCAGTTCGGCGGTGATGGCATTTAGCTGCGTCTGATTTATCTTTAGCTCCTGGGATAGTGCAGTATTCTTCACTTTGAGAACCTGCGGGTCATATCGATCCTTAAATTGGTTTGCCTCCCACTTCAAGTCTCGGGGGCTACTGGCATATGACTATCTAAATTGCATAATTCTTTACCTGTATATCCTTTGAGGACAACTGAGTGACTCCGGCAAGTCCGTCTCGAGTGGCTCGGATATATGCATCCACCGAGCTGAGTGCGGTAAACCCTTGCTCGGAAAAGGCCGAAGCGCGCATGGCCTCTTTCAATCGACGGTGAGTCATCACGCTCTCCACTTCAGAATTCGTGATAGATACGTCGTTCGAATCCTCGTGAGGTGGCGGAACTGGCATTGCATCGGCTCTTGTCCTAGTTGGCGAGTCCGGCACCGGATTGGTGGACATTCGGCTAATAGGGCATTTTCCCACCGTCTACCACGTGTTTTTCCTCACATCAAAGATAAAAGGAGACTTTAAACAATCCGGGCTCGTGCCTAGGCATGTATTAAGCAGACATACCTCTTGGAAGGCTGTGAGGTTTCTGCAGCGCTCCCGGTCCCCTTTTGTTTTGAATGACTACCCTGTGTAGGGTTCGCCCTTGAGGAGGTACGGCTCGTCAAGCGCCAATCCTATTAAAGTCCGGATCAGTATAATGGATAAAGGTGCAAGTAGGGACTTCCTTTTAAGAGCCCTCTGTATACTTACAATGGAGAAGGGGTTGGGGCGGGGGTAGTCGGCGGTGATAGCCACTTCCGAGCCGGCAAGGCTCGCTTGATAAAATACCCCATCATCGAACTCCATGTATATATCCGGATCCTCGCGAAAGCCAGGGTCTTCATCGCGATTATGATCCTCTGGTTGTGGGGCAGGATAGTGAACATCCTTGATCATCTTCCGCCATGACTGTTGTAACAAAGAACGAATTGGATTAGCATGCCGTGACAGCAATAAGGCAACACAGATAGTCGAGGTCTTACCCATTCAATGAGGTTGTACATGGAATAGCCTTCCCGACAGTTTAAGCGGAGGAAATCTTCTTTTCCACCCTTATACAAATCGACCAAGATTGTGGCCAGTTCATCAGGGGTATCAGGACCCTTGCATCTATAACGGGACGCTTCATCTTCTCCGTTGTAACACCATAAGGGAGTTACTCTGGACTGGAGAGGCCGGACGCACCTCTTTATTGCAATAGCCATAACCTCGACTATCGAGAGCTCAGTATGGGCTAGTAACCTGACCTTGCTAACCAACCATTTTATTTCCGCACTAAATTCCTCCTTGGGACTTCGGAGATGCCAGTTGAAACGCTTCTTTAAAGGAGCGCTAGAAAATTCAGGAAGCTTGTGCCAAACTGGGTCCGGCAGTGGGACGTCATCCATGTAGAACCATTCCAAAGACCACTGTGGGTATACCTCTTTGAGAGTTCCTATGAGGTATCCGGATCTGGCTATACGCCATACTTTGGCACCTCCTACTTCAAATATGGAGCCTCCTCAATGCCGGGGAATGAGTCAAAAGAACTTCCTCCATATTTCAAAATGGGCCTCAATGCCTAAGAACAGTTTGCAGAGGGCAACAAAACCTGAGATGTGCAGAATCGAACCTGGGGTAAGGTTGTGCAGTTGGATGCCATAAAATTCCAATAGGCCCTAAGAAATGGATGGATTGGAAATCCTAGGCCCCACAACAGGAATGGGACAAAGCACACCCTCTCCTCCTTATTGGGGTTGGGGAAATTCTCAGCCATCACATCATTGCCGATTGAGGCCAATCCCGCTCGAACGGAGACTAGATCTATGAGGGGAAGATAGCCCTGCGTCTGGAGTCGACTCAGCTGAAGATGAGGCACTGAGCAACTCTGCCGATCACCCTCTTGAGGGCCATGGGGGGTGAAGAGGAGCCTGGGGCACTGGCCATGTTCGAAGGCTTTTTCGTAGCTAATCTTGATGGTTCTTCTTTTGCGCAATGTGGGATGACATTTGGGGATCTAAATCTCCTTATATAGATGCCATCCGAGCATGATGACGGGCTTATTTGTAAAAAAATCACGAACCGTTCGTATTTACCTGGCGCACGGAAATTGAAGCAACAACAGAAAGGAATCATAAAGACAAAACATAGAGGTCAGAACCAGACTGTTGTTTGTTTGAAGTATAATGAAGAAACCGCCTTGCAAAGCCGAAGACATAAGCCGGATACTACATCGTCATTGAAGGCAAGTTCGGGGGCTACTGAGGGAGACCTGGATTGGGGGGTCCTCAGGTGTACGGCCTATTCAAAGCATGGGCCGGGCTGATGGGCTGTGAAGATAGAACGGAAGATTATTCCCCATGTTCGGATAGGACTCCTGGATGCGTGGAGGGCAAAGATTAGAGACCAGATACATTGTTTCCTTCCTTTGTAAACCGCCTCTGTACCCCTCTGGTGTATATATAAACCGGGGGGTTTAGTCCATAGGGAGGGTCAGAATTCATATAGGCTAGACATCTAGGGTTTAGCCATTACGACCTCGAGGTAGATCAACTCTTGTAACCTCTATACTCATCAAAGACAATCAAGCAGGAAGTAGGGTTTTACCTCCATTAAGAGGGCCAAACCTGGGTAAACATCGTGTCCCCTTTGTCTCCTGTTACCTTCGATCCTCAGATGCACAGTTCGGGACCCCCTACCCAAGATCGGCCGATTTTGACACCGACAATGAGGGGCTTGATGTGCCGGTTGGTGCCCGCCCACATGACAACCCAGAGTCTGCTAACAAGAACAAGCTTCAACACTTTCTTGTTGAGAAGACTCTCCACAATGGAAAGAAGTCTTTTGTGCTGAACCCGTTTCTTGATATCATGCACCGGATCTTCCGCTACTCTCTTTTTCCTCGCATAGGCGACAAGGACAAGGTGCATTCCTATCTTGTGGACATGATGCTCATTTGTGAGGACGCGCGTCTCCAACAACCTGAACCACTTGATGTCTCTCATATCATGTGGAGTGAGCTCCAGTTTGTTATGTTCCATTGTAAGGTGCCCATCTATGGAACTTATATGTTCCTCTTGATCTCGAAGACTTGGGAGAAGCTCTTTTCGGGTGAAGAGTTTCTTGCTCCCAACTGGATTCGCCATGAGCCCATTAAGCTGCGCCAGAAGAACAAGTGGGCTAACACCACTACCCGGGCTAAGGCCGAGGTTGCACGCATGGATGTTGATGATGATGAGTTTGAGGAGGAGAGGGCTGAGGACAGTTCTGAGGGGTATGCACCTCCCTCTTCTGAGCCATCCTGGGCTAAGAAGCTTAAGGCCAAGGTGAAGTCTCTATTTTTCATGCAGGCCAAGGGGTAGTACCGGGCCCATGTTGCTCAGAAGGAGAGTCGCCGACGTGACAAGAGGATCTTGAGGAAGCTTGGCGAGCAAGTCTCAAGCGGGTCCGAGAAGAACATCACTCCTGAGGCTGCCTGGATGATGAAGCAAGGATATCAGTGGGATGAGTCGGATGAGCAGTCCATTCCTGCTGCTGAGACAGATGAGGAGCTTGATGGGTGATCACGTCAATGGGAGCTACCACCTGTGTCCTAGGTGTCCTCTCTGCCTTTTTGGTGTCTCGATGCCAAAGGGGGAGAGAGGGTAGGATTTGCGAGTCTTGTGTCTCTTTCCTTTCATTTCGTTGAACCTTTGTTGCTTTGGTTTGTTGGTTTGTGTTCGTGTGCGTGTGAGTCCAGGAGACTTATTCTATCACAGGGTGTGAGACATATGCCCTCAAGCTTATCCTTTATTGTCTAGTATGTTTAGTAGATTGTGTCGGGGATATACCCCACGGCGTAAACCGGCCGGAAGTATAACCCGGCCGGACTTGGCGGTTTACTTGAGATCCGGCTGACACTTGGCAATTCACTGGCAACCCGCCCTGATCTAGCAGTTTACAAGCAACCCACTTGGTCATTATGACTCGCTGGTGATCCGGCGTGCGGGACAGACGCATGACCAGGCCCAAGGCCCAGAAGGCCGGTTCACATTTAATGGTGGGCCGGTTTATGAGGAAAGCATAAGGACTATCCTCCTACAAAGGAAGCAAGACTAGGACTCCACTTGTAATAGAGTAATCCTAATCCAACTAGGACTAGTCATGTAGACTGCCCCTTCAACATATATAAGGAGGGGCAGGGCTCCCCAAAGGGGGACAAGCTATAAGCAAGAAACAATCTCTAGGGCTAGACAAAAAGAGCCGGTTTATGGCGTCTCCCTCATGATGATAATGAGACCTAGCCACAGACAGCACGTAGGGCTATTCTGGATGATGTTTCCCGGGGCCCGAAGTTGTCTAAATCTTTGTCTTGCATATTGCGTCTCTCAATTCCGATCAACCCCTTCAAGCTACCGCGTAGATACATTGGCCTCACGACTAAGTCCTAACACTAGGACATCTGCCGTGACAATTCCACGACAGTTGGCGCCCACCGTGGGGCCTCGTACGGTGGTGTTGAGTTTTTGGAGGGATCTCTCCAAGGGATCGAGAAGCTCATGATTAATCAGTTGAACCGGCACAGAGGAAATCACACAGGATAAACCGGCATGGAATAGCCATAGGCAGAGCCGATAAATCATTTCTTTTGGATTAAAGCTGGAGTTATGCAGCAGTACGCGCCTCTACGTCTGGATGATCTGGCGAAACCGAGTTGAAGACAAGATAGACATCGGAACTATTAGAGGGTCAGACGTGCTACAGCAAATTGGAATAAAAAATCAAAGTCAAGGAAAGGAAACAGAGTCGTCCGTAACTCGGACTCATCCATCGACCACGCCTGCGCCCTCGAACCGCTCGTTGGTTCCGAGCCACTACGGCCTCTCCTATCGCCGCCGGGCCGGTCGTCGCTGTTGACTCCGGTTTGTCTCTACCTTGTAACAGCCTCCGCCCGTGCCTCTCGCGATGGCCTCACTTTGAGCCGCCGCAACGGGCTGCCCGCGCCTGGCCGAGCTCGTCTCCGCATTTGTTGTGTGTCGCCGCAGCCTCAAGTCAACCCCGCCGATGTTGCTGACCTCCACCGTCGCATCACCGGCTGTCACTGTGATCCGCCTTGCCGACTATGAGCGGATATGACAACAATCCGGAGGATCAACAACGCGGACTCATCAACTACAGGCGCACTCGGATTCTCCTTCACCTCATCGCCAAGCCACCCCTGCCGGTGCACTGTTGGGCCGCCACGCCAAGAGCCGCCGCACCACCTCCGCCGGTTTGTCTCCACCATGGCCCGCCTCCGCCGGGTCACCCCGTTTCCATTGCTGGTCTGCGACAAACCGGCCGCGAGCCGCCTGCAGCGTGCCTGGCCTCGCCCCTAAACCGCCATCGACGTCATGGCCCTGACCAAGCGCTGTCCTGCGCGGTTCTACTCCACCAGGTCACAACATCAACCCGTACCTCCGCTCGCAAGACCGGCCATGGATATTCCCTCTGAACCGCGCCACGCTCCGTCAGGTTCAGCCTTTGTACCAAGCTAGTTCCACTTCGTGCTACACCGCCATCGCTCTTGGCCGGGTCTTCCATGGGACGCTTTGCTACTGCCGCGTCTCCCGCCATTGCCGGCCTCGAGTTGCCGAGTCTACTATACACGAGTCGCCGCGCCGGGTCACCATGTCCGCTTGTTCGTATGAACCGGAACTGTTGTGGTTCACGGGCGTTTCTGCTATTGTGGTCACGGGCACGGCTGTTGTGGTTCAAGCACTCCTTCAAGCACCATCCCGGGTCGGGCCGCTTTTGTTGCTGTGGTCGCGGGCGCGTTCGCGCTTCGCCGGCCGCTTCGGTTCGCTTCTGCTTCCACACACCGCAGGGCCATCTTCCTACCGTCACTGGCCCTCCGCTATCAGACTACAGCTCCACTTCCCGCTATGATCCGGCCTTGCGGAATCGCCACCAGGTTACCATGGAGCGGCCTGGCTGAATCACTGTCGGGTCACCGCCGAGTGGCCTCGCCAAATCGCCCCCGCGTCAAGGCTGCCGTGGCCACGACCCGGCCCGCTTGTTCTTGCAAGAGGATGCTGGCTTGCTGCTGCCTTCCCACTGGCTACGGCCGCGCCTCTGCCGTTGCACGGCAAGCTGCTGCACCTCTGTTGCTGTGATACGGCCGCCCCCTTTTCAAAATTCCTGCTCTGTATATGACCCGGCCATACCTTGTACACCCTTGTGCCTGCTGATAAAGCTTTCCACGTGAAGAACTGCGGCTACAGTCATTATGAAAAGGACAAAGGAAGATTGTCAAATATCTGTGTGCATCCAGCGAAAAAATATCGGATGATATACACTGATCATTCATCGTCTGAATAAATCAGGTGAAATCCATCCATTCAATTTTTAATTGATATATTTTGTTTTCTTTTGAAAACAATTACTCGGTCTTGCAATATTTGTTGTTTTCAGGACGATAATGCACGGCAAACATGGTTTATACCACGGGACAATTGTTCATTGAAAGAGCAAGGGTCGTGTTATGGATATATACGCGCCTGCGATTGCTTCGCCCGTCCATGCCGGTTTACAATGTCGCGCCCGATTCATCTGCCTTGCTGCCGCGGCCGACTTGGCCATGATCGATTTCAGCTTCACCATGGTGATCATCAACCCCATGGTGGATATTAACTGTCCTAACATATCAGGTGAAATCCATCCAGTATATTTTATATTATATATTGCTTTCTTTAAAGGAGCAATTACTCCGGCTTGCAAAGTTATCTAATGCAGGACCCTAAAACCGCCATATTGGTGAAAATTTAAAGGCCGTCAGAAAATTTCCGGCTTAAAAAGAAGGATTCCGGTTTTGAAATCCGGCTCACGGGAAAGCTATCTCCCACAAAGTTTTGAAGCTCTTAAATTCCGGTTTAAGAATTTCCGGTTCAAAAAGAAATTAACTTCTCGCGAGTTCGAGTTTAAAGGCCGTCAGAAAATTTCCGGCTGAAAATGAAGATTCCGGTTTAAATCCGGTTCAAGGGAAAGATGTCTCCCACAAAGCTTTGAAGATCTCAATATCCGGTTTAACATCCGGTTCAAGAAGGATTTATCTCTTGCAAAAAGTTAAAGAATGCCAAAGAGGACCTGCTGCCATGATGCGCGGTTCAAACATGGGTATCATACCTTATTGGCTTATCATATTATTGATCACTTGGGGACTTGTGGTCACATCTGAACCATAGTCACGCCTCTTGATCGGCCTAGTGCCACAACTTCACTTGGGGGCTTGGTCATGTCTGAACCAATGCAACACCTTTTGATAGGCGAAAGCCACCAGATCACTTGGGGCCTTGGTCGCGTCTGAACCAGTCACGCCTCTTGATCGGCCTAAGGCCACAGAATCACTTGGGGGCTTTGGTCGAACCCGAACCATCGCCACGCCTCTTGATCGGCATAATGCCACTGCATCATTTGGGGACCTGGCTGACTTGAACCATAGCTACGCCTATTGGGGGCTTGGTCGTGTCCGACCATGGTAATGCCATTTGATGACCTCAATTGCCTCTTTTTTGCCAATTGTTTTATCATTGCCTTTGAAATTTTGTTTCATTTAGACATATATTTCTTTTGTTGCGTTTTGAAAACCGACAAATTCTTAAACCGGTTCGACTGTCAATTACAAATTGACGGAACACGATTAAATCATAATCCGGAGACTTTCAGCCCGGTCTGGTTTTCGACTATAAATCGCCAGCATATATTTGGATTGCGCCATTGGAATCATGCGCTCATAAATCATTGGATTATATTATTCAAATCTTCAAAATAGCCAACATGGCTGGATTTTATTATGGTTATCAATAACCAGTATTATGACGAAGGTTTTCAAAGTCGCTTTAGCGCAATGGCTATTATATTATCAAGGGATATGATTTATTTTACAATTGAAGGAATAGTCCCAAGTCGCTGCAGGCTTACGACCCGGCACTTGGGGGCTACATTATTCAACTGAAGATTATATCAAATATGCAAGTCTCATGTCGCTGCAAGCATGCACCATGACACTTGGGGGCTAATGCAAAGTCATTTTTATTAGTCTTATTGAAGACCCGACTCATCACATCATAATAAGCCGGCCCTTGGGGGCTACCAATTGCTCCTGTCAAACATTCGAGTATATATCAAGTCCCGGTTCAGTATTATCTTACTAAACCAGCCCTTGGGGGCTACACATCACTGCTCAAGTCTACATGATTATATTTACAAAGTCTTTGCTCATTATTACATAATGACCCGGCCCTTGGGGGCTACACTGATTGAAGTTTTTATAAGCAATTACAAGTCCCAGGTTGCTGCAAGCATGACAACCCGGCACTTGGGGGCTACATAATATGGAGTGCTCAGTTTTTACTAGTGACTGGGATGAACAACATGGATTTCTTCAAAAGTGGCAGTATTTATGTTGAAGCAAGTCTTAAACCATCACTTTGTTCTGCTTAAGACTTGGGGGCTACAGGTAATATGCATATAAGGAGAAATATTTTCAAAATTCTCAGTCTTGAGCAAACCAGATTGACCCGGTGTCTGCAACAATCATAACCCGGCGTCATCAACAATCATGAACCGGCATTGGCAACAATCATAACCCGGAATTATCAGTTTTTATAACCCGGCAGTTTTAGCAATGATAAACTGGCAAGTTCTACATCTTCAAACCGGATGAATATCATATGAGTATTTCAAGACCAAAATTTCTTAAACCGGCATTTTGGAAGCCGACTCAAGTGGATTATTCTTCACAATATTTTTCTATGAGAAACCAACGTCAGCAATTTAAAGTATGAAGCTGGTTATTGATCCGGATTTTCTAGAAGGTGGGAATGACAAGGACTTAAGGATGATCAGGTGCCGGTCTACAAGAATTCTTAACCCGGAACACAACCCGCCAAATTTGTTCTTGTGTTTATGTTACAGATCAGTTTAACATGGACAAATCCAAATTAAACTGGGGGCTAATGTCGGGGATATACCCCGCGGCGTAAACCGGCCGAAAGTATAACCCGGCCGGACTTGGCGGTTTACTTGAGATCCGGCTGACACTTGGCGATTCACTGGCAACCCGCCCTGACCTGGCGGTTTACAAGCAACCCACTTGGTCATTATGACTTGCTGGTGATCCGGTGTGCGGGACAGACGGATGGCCAGGCCCAAGGCCCAGAAGGCCGGTTCACGTTTAATGGTGGGCCGGTTTATGAGGAAAGCATAAGGACTATCCTCCTACAAAGGAAGCAAGACTAGGACTCCACTTGTAATAGAGTAATCCTAATCCAACTAGGACTAGTCATGTAAACCGCCCCTTCAACATATATAAGGAGGGGCAGGGCTCCCCAAAGGGGGACAAGCTATAAGCAAGAAACAATCTCTAGGGCTAGACAAAAAGAGCCGGTTTACGGCGTCTCCCTCGTGATGATAATGAGACCTAGCCACAAACAGCATGTAGGGCTATTCCGGATGATGTTTCCCGGGGCCCGAAGCTGTTTAAATCTTTGTCTTGCGTATTGCATCTCTTGATTCCGATCAACCCCTTCAAGCTACCGCGTAGATGCGTTGGCCTCACGACTAAGTCCTCACACTAGGACATCTGCCGTGACAATTCCACGACAAATTGTGAGCTTATTTTATCATGTGCCCTCTACTTCATGATCACTTACTATACCTTGCCTTCATGCTTAGTGTCACTTAGTTTGTTGCAAGGATTGCCTTGTCTATAAAATATAGGGGGGGTGTTGATCCTAGTATGTGTGTTGTGCAGTCCAAAGCATATCTATAGAGTGCACACATCTAGGGGGAGCATGTATATATTTTATAGATCTTGGCTTTGCTTATGTTCATTTTATATCCCTATGTGCAAATCACGTATTGTCATCAATTGTGGCACCCCGGCTCAGAGAAACCGGAACGCCCCGTATTCCAGCCCAGAGATCGAGGAGAAGTCTCTAGAATATGGCACTGCTTAACATATAACAAATCAGCTCTTATTACAAGGATAATAATACAAGGGCCTCATGTTACAAAGAAGCACATCAGCACGGCGACACTACACTTGCTCTATGCTAGCAGTGGGACAACTCGTAGCAGCGGAATACTTCTAGCAGCGAAACAACAATGAAGGTGGTGAACTCCACTCCGTAGGGACTCTGGCTGGGACACGATCTAGCTCGCACGCACAGAAACCTCGACAAACAATCAATCAATCACAGCATCACCTGCAATCTGGCATGACACGCCGGGTCAGTACAATGAATGTACTTGCAAGCTCACAACAACCAAAAGCATCAAGGCAAGACAACAACATAGCATTAGCAGGTTAATTAACTAACAACTAATAAGATATGAAAGCAACTACTAAGCATGATATGAAACTACTACGATACTGATAAACCAACATCTCAAACCTCAATAACCATCTCACTCTTGGCTAACCGGCCAAGCAATATACCATCTCGATCATCTCGTGATCAAAACATCCACATGATCACCTCGTGACCACAACATCAAATGAATGATCATCCTCGAGATCATTCCAACATCATCATCAACATCCTGCCAAACTATTACTGCTCACAAATATCAACATATAAATTACCTATAAGTCATTCCGTCATGTGAGTGTTGATCAAACAGTGTGACCTAGTATGAACTTGTGCCCATGACCGAGGACGAGGATATCGATAGATTAAACACACACACACACACACACTCTACAGAGGTAGCGCACTTTACCCACACCACGGAACCCATGGCCTCGCACTCCCATTCGGGTGGACCAATGGCGTTCCGACAAAACCGATCTACTGCCATGACACTCTCCCGACCACTCCGACCAACGCCCTTCTGGGCTAAGTCATGGGTGGCCCCATGTCTACCAAAGGCATCAACAGCCACCGTCGTGGCAAAAAAAGTGGTCCCACACGGGGACAAAAAGGGCCCTATCCAACTACGGGCACACAAGGTTATGTCTGCTTACCGGGCCAGGGTACCGCACGCCCATAACCTTCCCTCATTGGAGGCACGCACGAGAGGCACAACAATAGACCACACTAGGGCCTTCCCATAACAGGCAAATGTGGTTGCACTAGAAAAGCCCGGCTCGGTGGCACCTAACCAACTTAATGACGGAATTTATCCCTGAAATATATCTGTTATAACTAATACTCTGATATCATCTATCAACCTGTGATCCAAGTCATAGCAATATCCAACAACTAATCCAAAGCATCTTATCATCGTATCAAAATACTCCGAGGATAGCATAACTCTACGATCATAATGAATCCAAGAATGATAATGCTACTACTCCAATATCAATAACAAGCTATCCAACTAAGATTCACAAGCAAGCATCATCTCTGAAATCATACTCCCAAAACATAATATCAACTATCATCAACATTAATATTAGCCACTAATAATCCAAAGGCAACATGACATCCAACGTAATACTCCAAAATATCATACCAGATGCCATCACGAAAGTAAGCATAACAGGAGCCACTAAAAATCCAATGGCAACATGTCATCCACATAAGCTGCAAAATATTAGTCCTAGAACTCCAAGCAATATCATGGCAATAGCAAGATCAAGCAATACTCCGAGAAATGCCATGAACAAATCATACATAGCTAATGCAATATTTTAAACAAGTTCAAATAATTTAAATCATGTCACTGCATTGCAATCATGCAAACGGAGGGTGTGGCTTGCTTGGGGGGTGGATTCAGCGGGAAGAAGTGCGAGAAGCTCGCGGAAAGAATCGCCGGAAACAGTTCTCTCTCGGAGGGGCTGATTTAGTGCAAGGGAAAAATGGTCATTTTCATAGTGTGAACACCTTATAAAAATGGTACCAACATGACGGGCTCGACGAGACGAAGAAATGGGCTTTGGAATCACCTTGTTTGAAGCTGTGGTTGCAAAGATACGGCCGATTGAATGACAGGGACTCATTTGTAAAATAAATATTCAGAGACAGACCCCTGGCGGTTAAACCAGAAAGCGCACTAAGGAAGAATACGTTTTCAGAGAAAAGAAAGCGTATTACCTATCGAAGGGGAAACATAGTACATTTTTAGAAAGCGAAAATGTATTCTTCTCTGAAGGCACCGTAAAGTACACTTTCAAAACATGAAAACGTTTCCACTGCAGGGCGTCTCCACTTACGCCAGGTCAGCGGTCCGGTTCAACCCCTGGGTGGCTGACTTGCGGGGCCCGCGGGGAGGTGGGGCCCGCATGGACGACTTCTTCTTCCATCTCGCTCGCTCCCGTGCTGGACAGAGGACCGGGCCGGCCCCGACGAGGCTTCTTGGCGACTCCGGCCACCATCAGCGGTGCACGACCTACCAGATTGCTCAGGAGACAGAGCCGCATCCCCTGGTGTAGTTCGTTTTCGCTGAAGAGCACGGGGAAGAGCGGAGCGTTGGCCGTGGCGTAAGATGTCTTCGGGCGGTGACAGCTCCGGTGCCACGGCCACGGGGAGGAGTCGGCCAGCCACGGGAGAGGATCCAGGGAGGTGGGGGAGATCTTAGGTGGAGGAATGAGGATGGGAGGGGCTCGGCATGCCGCGAATTTGAGAGGAGTGCCACGGCGGCCATGGCGGCGATGGGGGTCGAAGAGGAGCCCTCGAACTTGGGGAAGTGGATGGGCAGGGCTAGTGGAGTGCGGGGATGACGATGAGATGCTCAGGAGAGGCTCAGGTGGCCTTTAAATAGGCGGGGACGAGGAGGCCGAGCTGGCCGTCGCCGCGGGCGCGTGGCCGGCGCCGCGGACGCGTGTGCACACACCCGAGCTCAGTGTTAGACGACGGAGGAGGAACAAGGGAGGGTCTCACAGGGAAGAGGGAGCCAAGGGGGCACAGGGAGGAAGAAGACGGGCGCATTCAATGCCATGTCTGCACTGTTCGCCCGTGGGCGCGCGGCGGTGAGCGTCGGTGAGGAGGCTTCGGGAGGGGGCAGAGACACGAGAGCGACGGGAGATGAAGGGGGGTCAGGTCGGCACTAGTGGATGCGAGAAATGTGTCAAGGCAGAGCTGCCCGGTGCTCAGAACGTGTCGGATGCCGCCAGAGCGCGACAAACGCCATGCCAGGGTGGCAGTCACCATGGGCACTGGCATGAAGAGGACAAGATAGGCTGCAATGTGATGTCTGTTGATTAGTACCTACATCACTGAGGCTGTGGGAGGTGATGGATCAACAAAAGGAGCACTGAGGTGAAGTGAGGCATCACTAAAAGTTTGTTGTATCAAACTTGGTCGTGCACTTCTGATCAACAGGAAATTGATTGGTGCCAATGGAGTTGTCTGGGATGATTAACTAAGGAAGGACAACAATCCTGGAGTGGTTTAGGATAATTGGACCACAAAACAACATGGTTGCTTTGTAACTGCAAAATTGGTCCAGAAACTTGATCAGGAAGGTGCACTCACATGGAGTTTCAAATTGATCTGAAATTTGGCAAGGCATTATGATTTCGACATATGGAGATTTTGTAAAAATTTCATACCAATTGTACAAGCCAAAATGGTACTTCCTTCAAAAACATCCCCTCTATCCAGGAACTTTGCAAAAATTCTAGAGAAATATTGGCTTGATGAATTGATCCCAAAATTGGTGAAGAGAGGTTTTATGGTCATGAGAATGCTTTGGTAGATTTTCAGCCAAAATTAAGCAATATAAAATATACTTGCTTCACAATCTGAAAATATTGACAGAAGCAAATATTTGGTCCTGTGCTCACATAGATGATTGGATGGGGCTGAAAATTGTAGGGGTGGGATAATATGAGCACATGAAGAAGTGTGGAAAATTGCAACACATTTGAATGCCTCTAGCTAGTACTTCCTTCACAATGCCTTCTGCCTGACAGAAAGTTTGAAAACTTTCTAAGGAAGATTGGCTAGGCAAATAAAGTTGAATTTTTGCATGCGACAATAATATAGATGTAGAAGCATGCCCAAAAAGTTTGGGAGCAAACAAGATAATAGAAATGTCACTTCCTTCACAGAAAGCCATAATGGACAGAAATGAAGAATAATTATTGGGGAATTATTATTGGGCTAGGACAGGAAAGTTTTGGCATATTTGAGCAACATATGACCCAAAAAATTATGAGAATTATTTGGGAATTTTTGGATGGGCAGAAATATAGGTTGCTTCACAACCTAGGGCACTTGAGGTTATTCCTTTAATAGAAAAGGAAATTTTCCCCAAGGAAAAAGTATGGGGTTGGGCTAGGATGGAACTGGCAGGGTCTTGGGATGATTTTAAGAATGATGAACCACTTGGGAGAAGAATAAATGGCGATCTCCCAGGTTTCAAGGCCACAGAACCACTCCAAAAAGAAAAACAGATCAAAATCAAATAAATCAAAGGAAAAAAGAAAGGGCCAAAAGCCAGGTTGTTACATCAATCCACCAAAAAGGGGGAGATTGTAAGGGCATATTTCTCCCTATGTGATTTTAGTGATTGATGACAGTGCATTTGTGGACTAATCGTGTGCATTGAGTATTTCAGATATCTCATGCCTAGTCACAAGATGATTCGGTGCCCCTCGGGGCCTAGCGAAGACGGCGGTTCTCTACGTTTCTTTTCGGTGGATTTGAGTCGTAGGAAAGACGTACTATTAAGAGGGGTCCCGCTTCGGAAAGGTTAGCGTGGATCAACACGTACACATCTGTTCCTTTGCACCACCTTTCCTTCGCTTCGATGGAGCACCATCTAGTTATTCTTGTCTCTGCAATATGAAGGCTGCCATATGCTATAGTTTCTGTGGGGTGCGGTAGTACTGCTCAAGGGAGCAGTAGTACCGCAGGGGTCCGTGGTAGTACCGCACAGGCGAGTGGTAGTACCGCTCCTCGCGAGCGGTAGTGCCGCTGCCTCCAGCCCAGACACTAGCGCATGCGGAAGTAGGAACAGAAGTAATTTTTTTCTTCCGCTCCCACCCGGTGGTACCGCTCCCTGTGAGCGGTAGTACCATGCTGTATTTTCGCACAGTTCTAAACTCAGCGGAAGTAGTCACAGACGTAATTTATTTAGTTCGTGCTTTTTCCAGCCCAGTAGAGCACTGCCTTGCGGTAGTACCGCTCTGGCGGTTCTACCGCTCGTTGCCATATGCAACAGGGCCTCGTCTGGTCACTACCGCGCAAGCGGTAGTACCGCACCGTCCAGTGGCAGTACCGCAACCCCTTCCAGTAGTACCGCAAGCATGTGCGGTAGTACCGCGTGTCGCGGGCTGAGTGAGGGGGTAACGGTTGGATCTTTTTCCCACTATATAAAGGGGGTCTTCTTTCCTAAGAAGATCACCTCTTCCCTCTCCAAGCTCCAGTGTTGCTCAAATCTCCATTTTCACCCGATCTCTCTCCCTAGCCAAACAAACTTATTGATTTTCTAAGGATTGGTTGAGAAGGCCCCGATCTACACTTCCACCAAGAGAAATTTGAGTCCCCCCATTAATCCCTTGCGGATCTTGTTACTCTTGGGTGTTTGAGCATCCTAGACGGTTGAGGTCACCGCGGAGCCATATTTCATTGTGGTGAAGCTTCGTGGTGTCGCTGGGAGCCTCCGATTAAGTTGTGGAGATTGCCCCAACCTTATTTGTAAAGGTTCGTTCGCCGCCTCCAAGGGCACCAATAGTGGAATCACGACATCTCGTATTGTGTGAGGGCGTGAGGAGAATAAGGTGGCCCTAGTGGCTTCTTGGGGAGCATTGTGCCTCCACACCGCTCCAACAGAGACGTACTTCCTCTCAAAGGGAAGGAACTTCGGTAACACATCCTCATCTCCACCAGCTCCACTCTTGGTTATCTCTTATCTTTACTTGTGCAAGCTTATATTGTGATCGTATCCCTTGCTTGCTTGTGTGCTTGTTGTTGTTGCATCATATAGGTTGCTCATCTAGTTGCGTATCTAGACAACCTATTTTGATGCTAAGATTAATTTGGTAAAGAAAAGCTAAAAATTGTTAGTTGCCTATTCACCCCCCCCCCCTCTAGTCAACCATATCTATCCTTTCACATGTCATCTCGTTTCCTATGATTTTCCTCTTCCAATGTTATTCTTATCCTATGAACCAAAGGAGGCCTAGGAATTTTTTTCACTGAGTCTAGGCTAATATTTTTTTATTTGAAATATGAAGGGCTAACTCCTACCCTACAATAGGAATAGGAATCCATTCCTACAAACCAAAGGGTTCCAAAGGATTTTTTCCTATAAAATTCCTATCCTATAGAATTCCGATGAAATTCCTCCAAACCAAAGGCGGCCTTATGTCATGCGTATTTGGTTGTCATGGTGTGAGTGTGGGTGTATGTGTGTACAGTTCATCTTTGTAATCCAAAAGAAAGAAAGAGCATGACAAATTTCACCTTATTATAACTTTGTATCACATCCACCTCTCCCAGAATTAAAAATACAAGAGTAGTACGCTCAAATTACACTACAATGGGCAACTGAGAATTATTGAGAAATTATGCTAGATACATACTAGGTCCATTAATATAATTTAACATAAGCTACTTGCACGTTGTCTTGATGGGAGAAGGATGAGTGCCGCAGTGAAATGAGCATTGGCACCGCTTATCAACACATTTGCCAATCCCGTTGAGTTTCATGTTGCAGTCGTCACGGCACCCGTTGTTATCACATGTGCCAAAGCGAATGATTCGTGAGCATGTTGATGGTGAGTAATCCGTGGTGAAGAGGCCATCCTCCATAGGCATGACCCTAGAAGTACAAATCTCTACAAGACACCGCCACACACAAGAATAAAATTAAATGGTGTCATGATTGTTCATTCGCTCTACCATCCCAAATAAACTATCTGACCAGACAAACTGATGTTATCATGCTTAGTCTTACCTGATGGTAACAGGACAAGTACAATGGCGAGTAATAATAGCTTGCTGCTAAGCCTCATGGCTGCTCGAGATGGTGCCTAAATCTTCATCCGAGAGCTCATGGCTTTATAAGGATTATATATAGAGAACGAAATTAATACTAATTCTTAATACAAATTTTAATATATACCTAAGTAATACGATAATATATGACCAAGTCTATTCATACATAATATTAGTATCTTTTTATTGATAGGGTGCCAGTTATTGCATAGACTTAATATAAACTTTGCACTTTGTACAAATGTAGAAGTAAATAATATAGCAATTAAACCACAAGTAAATATGGGAATGATACCAATAGTAATTAATGCCATAGTGTACATAATATGGTTGGTGCCAATGATTTTTATCGTGACTTTGAATCTTCATAGTTTATACATCAATATGCACTAATAGCATAATTTATTTCATAATGATTCTTTTTGTTTGAGGGCGTAAATATTGGGTTGGCATGGATCAAGATTGGGAGTTGTCATTCCGTATGATGGAAAGGTGTCTCTGGGCCCTCGGTAATACAACATCACAAGAATCTTGCAAGCAAAGTGACTAAGGAGTTAGTCACAAGATGATGTATTACAGAACAAGTAAAGAGACCTGCTGGTAATGAGATTGAACTAGGTATGAAGATACCGACGATCGAATCTTGGGCAAGTAACATACCGATGGACAAAGGAAACTACGTATGTTGTCATAAAGGTTCGACCGATAAAGATCTTGGTAGAATATGTAGGAACCAATATGGGCATCCAGGTTCTGCTGTTGGTTATTGACCGGAGAGGCGTCTCGATCATGTCTACATCATTCTCGAACATATAGGGTCCGCACGTTTAACGTTCATTGACTCTATAGTATTATATGAGTTATGTATGTTGGTGACCGAATGTTGTTCGGAGTCCCGGATGAGATCACAGACATGACGAGGAGCTCTGGAAGGCCCGAAGGTAATTCTTGATATATAGGATGATAGTTGGGCCAAGGGGTAAGGCGCATGGGGCTTTAGGTCGGTGTAAAAGGAAGTTTTGCGGAGATCGGGGACCAGACGCCAGGGACCCTGGCGTCTGGTGCTGGAATCTGAGAAGGACTCTTCCTTGCGTTCCAAACCAACTTTGGGGAGGCCATCTCCCCAAGTAACGACCCTAGGGCTCAACATATAAATAGAGGAGCAGGGCTAGACCCTAGAACATAAGTTTTTTAGCCTCCTCTAGTTGGTACTAATTGACTAATTAGAGCTAGCCCTAGCTATCTCTAATCCTCATAATTAGAAGCCCTGTGTGGTTTTAATCTCCTCCCTCTAGTTCATCCTCCGCTCTAAATCTATTGTGCTTGGCGAAGCTCTGCGGAAATAGTTTCACCACCACGGTCACCACGCCGTCGTGCTTCCGAAACTCATCTACTACTTCGCTCCTTTTGCCGAATCAAGAAGGTGAGGACGTCATCGAGCTGAATGTGTGCTCAACGCGGAGGTTCCATACGTTCGGTTCTTGATCGGAACGAATCAAGAAGGTGTACGACTACATCAACCGCGTTGATAAACGCTTCCGCTTAGCGATTTACAAGGGTATGTAGATGCTCTCCCCCTCTTGTAGCTATGCATCTCCATGGATAGATTTTACGTGTGCGTACATTTTTTTTTTGTTTTCCATACAACGTTTCCTTTTTGTTTTCCATGCTTGAAATACTTGTAAATTGCCCCACTAGACTCCCAAACGTGTTGTTAATCACTCTAAACCTTTGGTTATAACCTACTACGTGAAGGAACATTACTACTTTCTCTTCCAGAGTGGTGTGGATACTATTTTGTAGCAACCCGTCCTCTTTCCCTAAATGTGTCAACAAGCTTGGCAAAATGTGATCTTCACATTTGCAGCATGTTCACGACCTCTCATCGTAGCCCATATAGATGTGTTTTAGATTAAACATCCTCTCTTTGTCCCAGGCTAACAATAGATGATACAGGTCATGTTCAATGTGACAAATCGCTCTCTTGTGGATCAAAATACCTCATGCCTGAATCACATCTATGAGTGTCGATGCCTGAACTACCAGCTTCATCTATTCTCCCTAGTCAAATCGTTGTTGCAGAAAGTACTGGCGAAACCAATCCTAGAACCTGCCTAACGGTGGAGGGTGGTGGTATGCTACTTACCTCCATTGCAACCGATAACTCGCCCATGCCGGAGATGAGGCAAACTAGACGGAGACGGAGACGAAGGGGACAAGCAAGTCCTTGTTCCGGAGATTTAACTCCCTGCCTTCCCTGCATCCGCAGATCTGAATCGCTGATGTCACCAGTGCGAAGAACTGAGATTTGATTTGTTCTTCCGTTAGAGGTGAGCGAGTAAAAGACC
>NC_041390.1:578774738-578812805 GCF_002162155.2 Triticum dicoccoides
CTCCTGCCATCTCCATGTAGATTGCCCCTGCATCATCATGCACGCCACTGATTCAGCCTAGCTAGCTGCAAACGGTCAATTCGAGCATTCATAGCGAGTCAGCCTCTGGTATACTTTAATCTTCATGCTCGTGTTGGCCAGGCTCTCCTATACGCAACCAAATAGTTTTTCTTGCATCCAGTTGGCCTGTTTGGGAGAGCCAAAGGCAACTAAACATGCCCTTACTCACGTTTTGCTACAACGATGAGTACATATATAAATACATTATGCTCTCTATTTTGAAGGTCTATCATTCAATTGAGGTGTTCCATTTTGGGTAAGACTCACGATTTTGACAGGTTCAACGATTTTTATTGAGGTTATTTTGGGTTTGGTTCATAGTTTTTATTCCATTGAGGTGTTCAATTTCAGGTCTGGTTCATAATTTTGACCGGGTCAATGATTTTGATTAACGTGTCCAATCTCAAATTTGGTTCATGATTTTGACCGAGTCATTGATTTGTCAAATCAATCAGCAACAACCAGCCTATAAAAGCACATGAGTCACGTGCAACCTCTCATCGCCCAGCAAAAAATAATCATCAACATGTGACACTGTAGCAAGGTTTTGGTTACCGAATAAGACATTTTTACCGAGGGGGGCTGATAAACGCGGTTACCACGGTTACCGAGAAATACCAAGAAATACCAAGAATATTTCAAACAAATTTTATAATTGAATTTTGAATTCAAATAAGTGAATGAACGAACATTTGAACCAGAGACCTCTTAGAACAGGAACTAGGTTGCTACCCAACATGCGAGAACCAACTCTCATGGCATTAATTAGATCCTACATACTTTAGTATAAATTGAGTGATTAAATTCAAAAAAAATCAAAACACTGGTATTTTTACTTGGTACCGGGATTTACCCAGGGGCACGGAAATACGCGGTAACCATAGAAAATCTTGAAATTTCGACCGGTAACCAAAACCTTGCACTGTAGTACCAATACTGTACATGTGATCGTCAACATAAGAAATTTTCCCACATATATATGGGTTGATTGGCAGATAACACAAAATCACACCTCTAGAAAAGGCCCACTAAAACAGTGCATTATAAAAAGGAAAAAAAAAGTACATCATCATCTTTCTCAGGCACCAAAGCAAATCCTCACAAAGGAAACAACACAGCAAAGCACGCACAACCCTTATAATAACTTACTAGACTACAAGCTAGAACTAGTCAATGTACCCATCATTGCTTGTAGCTTGCAGCAATATTACTCGTCGGCACATACATTTAATGTATTTATATTTTTTCAAAAAAGCTTTCAATCTATTTATCTTCAATCATGATAGTACAACGAACATCATAAATAATAAAATGTACATCCAAATTCGTAGACCACCTAGCGACGACTACAAACACTGAAGCAAGCCACGGTGCGCTGCCATCATCGCCCCTCCCTTGCTGGAACCGGACAAAACTTGCTATAGTAGACAGTCGAAAAGTCATCGTGTTAAGACCCCATATAACAAGCGCATCACTGTCGCCGATGAAGAGTGGCATAGATCGGAAGGATCCAAACTGAAAACACATAAACGTAGATGATCAAGGACGAAATCCGAGCAAATCCACTAAAAACAAATCCACCCGAGACAATCTCCACACTCATTTATGATGCTAAACGCAACATCAGGACGGCGGCTAGACGTGAAGAACTTTATTTCATTTTTAAGGAGCCGTCACCATCTACTCTTCCTGGACAAGATACAAACTCAAACACAACTGAAACATCTAAAACAAAGCCCTTCCGCGGGCAAGGGCCGGTACATGGCCCTAAAGGAGACGAGGTGGACCAACGGTGGCGCCGACAGGAGGCAGCTGCGTGAAGAGGCGTCGTGGCACATCACATTCACCGTATACACAACTGCTGAAATTTTATGATTACACGGCATTTATGGAATTCACATGTGAGCACACACATTAGGGTCGAGCAGAACACAAGATGAGTTCCGCGACCAATCGTCATGTAAACACATCAAACTTTTGTTCCAACGCACCAGTACACCAACATTTGCATACCGAACATCAAGCCGAGAACTATGGGCTGCAAAGCACTGTGAGATACACTATCTCTGAAGTCCTAACACGCCAGAAATAAAGCCAAGGATGAGTTGCCTGACCACACCGGGGCACGGAGGACCCCTTATTACGTATACCGGTCGCTTGACTGGCCAAAATGACCGGAGAAGCTGAGATGGTGGGCGTGATGGTGGAAGAAGTCGTCGTCTTTGCGCGCCGCTTGAATCATGGTGAAGGCGGGAGCCGGGGCGGCGACTCTCTTGCTGTTCTCTTGGGAGGACATCGCCTTGGACACCGAGTTGGTTCGGTCTCCGGCTGGGCCGCTGCCTAGCCGTAGATGGGTCGAACCCAGGGAATTCGCGCCATCCGCAATGGCCTTGGTGCAGGCACTGCCAGACTGCTGCTGCTGCTTCAGCTGTTTGGAATTGAGGAAACGTCCCCCGGAACCTCTTGCCCGCTTCATCGCGTGAAGATGGCGCGACTCGTGGAGGTAGGGCTGCAGATGGAGATTGCGTTCAAAGTCAGGCCAAGCAGAAACGAGTAGCGATACAAATGTTATGTTATTTTTCTAGAAATACAAAAGTTTTCATTTCACATAACCATAGGCACTATATGAGCTTCTTATAAGTTGCGAGGGGCAAGAAATATTAATTAACAATGGCAAAGTAAACAAAGGACAAGCGACAAGAACCTTTCTGTTTTTGGTGAGTTTATTCTGGGCCTCTAACTTAGCGCGCAGCTGCCTTCGCCGGAGAATCCCATTATATTGTTTGGGATTGACAAATATGGGCTCATCCGCTGCTAGTTCGACGGGCAATGGAACTCTTGCCGTTGCAGATGCCCCTCCGCCCGCCATGAGGGGCTGGAACTGTTCCATGTACAACTGGTCAGTCATATCCATGAAAAATTGAAAATGTACATAGGAATGCCTCATGTAGTGCCAATAATTATGATTTACATATGGCCTTGCCGATTCACTTTGCCTGTCTAGCTGCTGATATAGTACCAACCTAGGAAAATGGTTGAAGGCATCTTCCGTACCGTATGACAAGGTAACACTGCACAAGTACTATTGGTCTCAGGCTGTACATGATTGCAATAACAGAACCGCAGCAGCAATATATGCAGATCTGGCTGATCACTATACAAGAGCAGGACAGGTCACTTACTTTCTCTAACTATAACTAGTGCCTAACAGGACGCCACATGCGTCTCAGGGAGTTGCAGGTACACTACTGGTGCAGCCATAGATTGATAGATATGTGATTACGAAAGCAAGGTTTGGAGCAGGAAGCACCAACCAGCCTTCCAGAGCAATTACCACTGCTCTGAAAACCTAGGAATTACCTACAAGCTGGTACCACATACATCCGACCTCTACATAACTAGAAGCACAGAGCCTTTACAAAGCCACGAGAGTTCAAGCAAATCAGAAATACATGATATTCTTTAACGCATAAGGAAGAACAGCCGGAGGCAACGGAGGACTGGGTATATAAAACTAGTGGGTATGTGGATGAGATAGAAATGAAATCTGGTTCATGCAAACAAATGATATAGGCCATAACACGATATTCTCATCACGGCCTACTAGAAAATAGTGATCAATAAAGAATTCAAGAATCAAAACCACCAGCACATTTTCCTAACCACTGTAATTGCTCATAACCATAAAACAGCTGTTTTATCAAGGGAAAAATACAAGTTAATGTAAATGGAAAATTTTAGTGCATTCTCATTAGTATCTTGCTTACAAATAAAACCTGCCATTAGAGTTCATGGTATACTGGTGATTTAACACCCATTCATGTTTGTGTTAAGATGATTTTTGCGAGGAATCACCGGGGGAGAGTGTGGTCCCCACCTCTTATGTTATATGAGCAGATTATGTTAAGTTTAAACCAGGCCGTCTCTACTTGAAAACTTTTATATCAAAAAAAAATGCAAACTACTAACCCATTTTAACCTTCTACATACATGATATCATTGCAAGATGGACTGTTGAAAGAATGATAAGCGAATCCACTCAGCGTGTATTCAGATTATTATATGCGTTGATTAAAATGCTATAGGTTTATAACCTCCCTCAGTGATGAATTAAAATATAGTCGGAGTTGACAATTTGATAGCGTGCAAAAAACATATTTGAAAGACATACCATAGCCCGTGACCCATAGGCCGCCCAAACTCCAGAACCAGAATCGTTGAACGGGTATGAAATGCAAGCCTGAATGATATGTGGAAATATGTTATCAGTCACACACCCCGGAATCAAAGAAAGAGGACTGAATCTCTTTTTTGTGTATCCTAAACGAAGTTCAGTTCGTCCTAAGAGCTTACCATTGGGTGGCCATAGTCAGTGTTTTGACCTGCATATACAGAATGCTTATCACCAAAAGTCAAAGTTGACCTCATATGATCGTCAACCGATTTCCCAAAGGAGTCACCTGATGAAAGAATGGGACGCTGTATTATTGCAGAATGAAAGATAACCAAATGAATCAACAGTTACGGCCCTACACACTCAGACCAGATAAATCGAGTTATCAACCAGATTATTTACTAGGTTGATATTTCTGATGCTAACCAACTGAAGGTCGAGAACGACATCACAATGCTGTCTGTTCATGTCTTTATCAGCTCTCACCAAGTGTCATCAGGAACAGCTAGCGCATGCAATTTCTTGTAGGAAGCTATACTATTAAACTATGGTTAGTGAAATAACAAGGCCAAATTAACACAAACAGAGGAACTAGCGCAGGGCGTAGGTACGGGGCAAGGTTGTTAACTGTTTCTGCTACCTCTAGTAAACAAAACGCAAGGGGTCAATTATTTGCCGGCCAAGCGATAATTAATGGCGATGATGGCATCCCAATTCCCAAGAACATGCATGTAGACAAGGAGCTGCTCAAGGCCAAAAGTCAAGAACAGCTCCCAGCCCAAATCCACCATCCCATAATCCACACGCCATCAAATTAAAAGAGCAACTGTGTGAGAGTGGGAGATCCTCAAGACCAGTCAACTGCATCCATGCCCACCGGCTGACATGCAAACCAAATCCATAAATATCATGCAAGATTCTCCCAGCCAAGAACCACGGGAGAAAGATTCACGTTCTGACCACGAAAATATCTAGCAAGATGACGCAGGAGGCGAGAAGCAATCCACAGGCAAGCTACCAGCAAAGGATAACCGCTACCGGGGGGCGGAACGATCGGAAAGACCTAGAGGTAGATGGGAAAACCTTTGGGGTCGTAGGCGGAAGACGAAGAAGAGGGGAGAAGCATGGCTCCCACGCGCCTCCTTCTCCCTCCCGCCGCCCTCTCTCGGTGCGTCCGCCCCCGGGAAACTAGCTTGCCTCCGCCGTCCCTTTGCGCTCCCTCTCTCTGCCCCCCGCACGCCCCTCCTCGACCGTGTCACTCCCTCCCTTTGCCCACTTGGGGCTCCCCCTTTTATCCTTTGTTCCAAGTAACACCCTCAGCTCTTATTTTATTGCGTCTCCGTGTGTCTGCATCTGGTGCGCCATTTGCACTATTGCATTATGCTGCCCAAGTGGGAGAGAACATTGGCAATACAAAATTGCAAATGGTTTGGCTTCCCCCACAGCAAATTCCAAGTTTGAGCTGGGTTTTTTTTGTATGGAGGAGAAGGGGAGTGGTTTTATAGTATAACCCACGGAGGAAACCGATGTGTTTCCTAGTTCTAGGTTATGAGCATATGTTGCATCATTGTAATTCGCGAGGCCTGGTTTAACCGTGACAGAGACAGACATTATCATGACCATGTATAGTTGTTGCAACATGATGTTGGTTTGCTCGAGGGAAAGTAATGGGTGAATTTGTAACTGTGCAAGTTGATGCTAGTGACAACATAGGTGGCGTGGAGATTTTTACTGCTTAGTTTACTTTTTACTGTAGTTGTGTATGAGTTATATTTTCTTATGGAGAAGAGCCCAATGGTTTTATAGTTTAACCCGGGAGGGGACCAGTTCTTGGTTATATAGAAATGTCATAGTTATTCGTGAAGACCGGTTAAACAGTGATAGAGACAGACATTATCATGATGATGTATGATTTTATTAGTTGTTGCTAAAGAATTTTGGTTTCCTCGAGAATAAAGTGACATGTAAATTGATAACTGTGCAAGTTGATGCAAGTGACAACGTAGTGATGTGAAGATATTTTGATGTTTAGTGTACTTTTTGTTTACGAGAGCTGACATAAAAGCAATGACGGAGGCTAACATTATCATTACCTGATTCAATCGATTGTGAAAACAATATTTTTTTTTATCGTTTTGTTTGAAGAAGTAACAGAAATTTGATACAACACAACTTGATGCAAGTTAAAGCATAGTAATGTAATGGGTTTTACAATGTATTTTTTTCATGAGTGCAATGCTCGTAGTAGAGACAAGCCATGTGAGACCTTCTCCTTCAAGGACCATACATCATATAGAAAATACTTGACACGATGTCAGCTTTAATATTTTGCATAGTTAATTCGTCGCAATAGAAAATGAAATGTGCATATGTTTACTTACACGGCTGTCTGAATCATACCACATACTACTTGCTTGACAAAATCATTTTGTCGAATATATATGCCACATACTACTGTCAATGAAATACTATATAGCCGTCACCTAAAAACCCTTTTGCACAAAAAAGAAAGAGAAGTGGTCCAAGCCCTTGTACCCATAGCAAGAAGCATTGTGGATGTCATGCATGCACTCATGGTAACCAAACAGGGAGAAAATATATATGCACTAAACACCATGACTTGCCAAAATTTCCTGTTGGCAACGTCAAGCCATGGCCCACCCGTGACCCGGCTACCATTCATGAAGTCACCGTTGCTGCCGAGGGCCTGTGGTCGCGCATCCAATGCGGCTGCCTGCTGTGGCCCGGGAAAGTCCTTCTGTGGCCGGTGTAGGCAGGTCCTCACTAAATAAGCTGCTGTTTTTCAAAAAAAAAAAGAACTTCTACAGGAAATGCATGGGGCCAGCTCCACTGGACCGGCGAAGCCCCTTTTTTATCGCCGGCTGAAAAATTTCGGTCCAGTTGCGTCACAGAAGATCAATTTTTTTGAGGTTAGGACTGAATTTGACGTCGACGGATCCAGGCCGAACCCGGTGGCGCCGGAGGAAACAATGTTGGCGCGAAAACTGGTGGACCCGCTTAGTCAACGGCAGTGCGTCGCCGAGAATCTTCGTCGTCCTCATCGCCTTGGTTTCTCGCGGGAATCAATGTGAAGGCTGCCACCGGTTAGCCTTCCATTGATTCACGGGCGGCGCAGTAAAGACGCACCACCGCGCATCCCATCCCTTCCCGCCATGCGTCCACGTCATCCTCGTCGGGCTCCCATTCCTCCGGGTCGCCTGCGCTCCTCCCCGTCAAGCTGGAGCCACAGGAGACGCCGCTCGGGCGGCACACCTATGGCGGTGCCCTCGTCATCAATGAGGGCGGCCGTGTCCCTTCTCCCGCGTCGCCAAGCCGAAGACCGAGTCGGCGCTCCTTCCCGTGAAGAAGGAGCACGAGGCCATGCCATCCGATGAGATGGAGCGCCAGCGTCGCGTCTTCGAGAAGATCGCTGCTCGGCGCCGCGGCAAGGGCGGCATGGTCATCCTCGACGACAACGACGACAAGGCGCCCGGGCCGTCCAACCCCCCACGCATCGGCGACGCAGGTCAAGGGTGCAGCAAAGACGGTGGTGGCAATGGGTAGCGCGACGGCGGTGACTACACCAACTTCTACAAGCTCCTCGGCATGTAGAAGGCTTGGACGACGGGGGGCGGCGACGGGCGGCGTAGTTTTTTATATTTTATTATGTACAAATATGAATGAAAACCGCCAAATATTAGCTAAATTCGTTTCTTTTTCGTCTAATTTTAGCCGAATTTCAATTCAAATAACGGCATCTGGGGGCCAACCTGCGGCCGTGGTTGGGAACCCGACCGCCCTCACGGCCAAAATAGCGTCGGCTAGCCCCCAGAAGGCACTATTTCTGTCCCTGGGGGCACCGAACGGCTGGAGATGCTCCAATGTAGGAGAAGCAACGTGAACCACATCACCGTGTATAGCAACTTTTATGTAAGATGCCCCAAACCGGCCTCAAACACCCTAGCCGCCCGCCCGATCACTGACCTATCATGATTTTTTGATTCAGATGGGCGTCTTAAACGGACCTCAAATGTCTGGGCTGACTAGCACCACTCATATCCAGCTCAAATATGGGGCGGATATGGAATGATCCGGGAACGCCCGAGCGCGTCCACCTGACAAGGCCGGCCAACCACCGATCCCACGGATGTCCGACGAAAAACCGCAACCGGCTCATCGCTCTAAAACCCTAGCTCACTCACTCTCCTCTCTCGCTCCGTCCTCTCCTCTCCCCGCATCGATTCCGATCGAATCCGCGCAATGTCGAGCTCCGGCAACCATTCCGACTCTGAGCTGGATCCGAACTATCAGCTTTCCCTCTGCATCGCCTTGGAGCGGTCCAAGGTGGAGACCAGGGCAGCTCCGGATCTGCAGCCTCGCCTCAGCCGTAGCTTCCCCATCGGTGTAGCTCAGACGCCGGCGCTGGCCCCTCCCGGTCTGGGCGCAGCTCCGACAGGCGGCCTGTGCAATCCGTGCCTCCCTTACCCCGTCCCTTGCCACCATCGGTTGCTGCTCCCCCACGTGGCCAGTGGTGGGTGCTTGTGCCCGCCCCGCCAGCCCGAACGCGCTCGCCGGAATCAGAGGCGCGCGCCGTCCGCTGCCGAGCAGCAGCGGGAAAGGGAGAGGAGGGAGGCGGAGTAGTCAGTGCGTCGCCGCCGCGGGATGCAGGCGGAGCCCGACGAGGACGCGCGGCTCCTCGAATGGGTCTACCGCCGATCGAGTACGACCGCGGAGACGGACGCCCGGCGGCTCCGTCGGAAGAACGCCAAGGCGCTCCGGATTGCCATTGAGCAGTCCGAGCGCGAGGCGGCGGAGGCAGCTCAGCTCGCGAAGCTCAAGCGGCAACAGGACATGGAGGTCCGGTGGCTAAAAGGGCTCGTCATCATCTCCGACTTCGACTCCAACGACGGCGACTCCTCCTCCGACGACGAGTCGGACGATCCGCCACCAGCCGTCGACGCCTACAGCTGCGCCAACAACCGGAAGGGCAAAGGGCCGGCGAGCAAGTGGTGAATCTCCACTGCATCCATCTTCAGTTTCTAGTTTTTAGTAATGTAGTTTAAATTTGTCCGTCGTTTATGTGAATTATGTGAACTTTGGTGATCTTTTGGACATCCGTCGGTAATCTTTTTATGATTGGGAATGTGCATTTCCCTATCTGAATCTATGTTTGTGTGATGATATACGTTATTTTTATCTACGTTGCATGCTAGTATGGATACGAGGCACCGGATATGAAATATACGGACGTGAACGACATAATTTGGGAGTTGCTCAGTCAGTGCCCGCAAACACGCCCGAACACGTTTGCTGACGTTTGAGGGACTGAATTTGCAAAGTCAGACGCTTTAATGAGCCACGCGCTGGCAAGCCTGGGTCTATTCTACCAACATAAAGTAGCTGGACCACCAGTAGTATTACTTCCTCTGTATCGAAATAGTTGTCGCTGGAGTAGCTGTGAAAGTGCATGCACACCGCTTTAATAATTCCACCAAATACGACTTGTCAAAACATCTCCATCTTTAGGTTTCTAGATGGTTGTAGCTGCACAAAAGTGTGGTGCTACGTGAGGGCACTCGTATTCAACATCATGCCCCCCTGTTGCTATATACTACTCCCTCTGTACCGAAATAGTTGTCGCCGGAGTAGCTGAACTTCACGTAGCACCACACTTTTGTAGCTACAACCATCTAGAAACCTAAAGATGGAGATGTTTTGACAAGTCGTATTTGGTGGAATTATTAAAGCGGTGTGCATGCACTTTCGATTAGTATTCCTCTGCTGTTTCCATGGTGTTCTCTTCACCCCCTGCCTACGAGATGCCCTGTCCCCGCAGGGTGCCCCTGCCAAAAACACCTACCGCAAAGTGTGTGTATCTGATGCATGCCCACTCGATACATACTTTTTTTTTTCATGACATGTACTCGATTCATGCTTACTTCAACTTGCTCCTCGCTCTGGAGAAAGGAGAAGGAGAACCCATATGTGCAAATATAGTACAGCGCCGAATCGGGCATTCTTGTTCTCTCCTGGCTCCCGGACCACCTGAGCGGCCAAAAGCGGTGCATGCATGCCGGAGATCGGATCATGCTATCCACCTTGAGAAGCTGGCGGTACAAGGCCAGGCGTGCCGGGATTCCCAAAGTGGAATTATTCTCCCCGGCACTTGCTGTTTTTATCAAAGTTTAGATACCCCTTTGATCTTTCTTCTCTCCGGGAAATACCCTTTCTAGCTTTCATGATACTCGTGGTCCAGTCCAGTAGAGTTGAGTTGGGTGTAGTGTAGCCAGGCTCCATTTATGTATGGAAAGGGCTGCGGCTAGGTAATGAGGTGTTGCGGGGCATTTACATGACGTGCCGGTCCACCTAGAAGACACTGTCGAGTGGCGTAGCTATGGGAACCAACCAATGGTTCCGACGTCCTTATCGGCTAACAGCTAGGCATTCGGTGCTGTAAACAGCTCCGTTCCATAGTAGTAGACGACTTGTCAAAAGACGATCCATATATAAGAAACTAACATACGTCCCCTATCATCGAAAGTGATGTTCTGATCCCGAACTCGTGTGAGCTTGGCTGAACAAAAGAATAAAAAATATTTAAAAAATCAAAAAATTCTGATTTTTTTGTACCGAACATTGTCAAATGCTCTCATTGCTTGCAAAGTTTCATCATGAAATTACATTTGTGGAAAATGTGGCCAAAAGCATTTTTCATAATAGTCATCCGGTATATGAGAAGGATGTGGATGATAGGAGTGTCGGTGTCAAAACCGGTGGATCTCGGGTAGGGAGTCCCGAACTATGCGTTTAAAGCGGATGGTAACAGGAGGCAGGGGACACGATGTTTTATTCAGGTTCGGGCCCTTTTGATGGAGGTAAAACCCTACGTCCTGCTTGATTTATTCTTGATGATATGAGTATTACAAGAGTTGATTTACCACGAGATCGGAGAGACAAAACCCTAGAAGCTAGCCTATGGTATGATTGTATGTTGTCCTACGGACTACCCCCCCCCCCCGGTTTATATAGATACCGGAGGGGGTTAGGGTTACACAAGGTCGGTTACAAAGGAGGAGATATTCATATCCGTATTGCCTAGCTTGCCTTCCATGCCAAGTAGAGTCCCATCCGGACACGAAACGAAGTCTTCAATCTTGTATCTATATAGTCCAACAGTCCGGCCAAAGGATATAGTCCGGCTGTCCGGAGACCCCCTAATCCAGGACTCCCTCAGTAGCCCCAGAACCAGGCTTCAATGACGATGAGTCCGGCGCGCAGTGTTGTCTTCGGCATTGCAAGGCGGATTCTTCTCCAAATTTCGAACGTTTGTTAAGCAGTGTCCGGTCCCATAAATGTTGGACCTCTTGGCTTCTGCGCCCAATAAGGGCTATCTCCCACGCGTCGAATGAGTACGAGGCGACATGGCGTTTTTACATTCGCCCCCCTAGGCAGATAAATAAATTGCCTATTAAAGGGACGGGGATTCTTAGATCTGATCCATACCATCCTCCCCCAGCGAGAATCCATCAGAGCGCGCTTCGGAAAGATCCACTCCAGCATGGCCGAACCCCGCAGCTTCTCCTCCCGCCCCCGTAGCCCTAAGCCCGGTGATTGGGAGAGGTGTTCAGTCCCACACAGCCGATTAGTCGAACTGCAGACTAAGGGATTTCTTCCTTCGGCGTATATGGTGCCCGTACGAGCCGGGCTCGCCACCTACAATGGCGGGGAGCAAGCGAAGAGCTTCCCCAGCCCCTATACGGGGGAGCGGGCACTACTAGGAAAAGGGCTATAGATGAAATTGACACTAATGGCGCACCTGGCATGTGGTGCGCCACTACAATATAGCAGTGGCGCACCATGTGCAGGTGCGCCATTAGTGTGGAAGACACTAATGGCGCACCAGATACATGGTGCGCCACTAGTAACAATTTTTTTTCATTTTTCCAAACATACTAATGGCGCATCATGTAGGCAGAAACTAGTAATGGCGCACTGTCCACAGGTGCGCCATTACTAAGTTTTCCCCCCTAGCTAATGGCGCACCGCCAGGGGGTGCGCCATTAGTAATCTCCCCCCTAGCCTGATCCCTTCGTCCCTTCCTCGTCAGATCCACTTCCCCCCTCGCTCCACACCGCTCCGACAACCCCCGCGCCCCGCCTCGCCGTCTCGGTCCTCGCCGCCGACGGCCTGCCGCCACGACTGCCAGCCCCCGGAGCACTAGGAGGAGGAGGCCCGCGTCCACCAGGAGAGGAGGCTGGAGCACTTCTTCTTCCTCCGCTCGCCGTCGCCATCGCTGCTCCCCATCTCATCGTCGCCACCGCGGTGAGCTCCTCCCTCGCCCCCTTTCCCCCTTCGAGTTAGATTCCGTAGGACGCCGACCTCCATCGTGCCTGAACCCTACTGCTGCTGCGCGGCATACGGCCTCGCGCCGCGCTGGGCTTCCTTTTGCTACCCCGTCCTGCTGCACGCGCGCCGCGTCCGGCCGCGCCTTTGAAGTCCCTGGCCGCGAGCCCCGCCTCACCTGGCCGGTAGCCCTGTGCACATGCCCGCCTTCCCCTGACCCCCAGGCCATCCCCTGCTCGCGCTGGCCACCCTCTGCCTCACGCCTGCTCGTCCACACCGAGTGTTGCTGTTGCCGCTGCTTGTCGAAGCTGCTACTGCCTGCGCCTGCGGCCGTCCGGGCTGCCTGCTGCTCCCTGATCCCGCTCTCCTCTGCTACTAACTGCTGCTGCATTTCAGTGATTGAGATTTTCTTCTAATTTAGTTAGTTAGTCTAATTAGTTAGTTTAGTTTAGGCACTAGTTTAGTTAGTTAGTCTAATTAGTTAGTTAGTTAGTCTAATTAGTTAGTTAGTTAGTTAGTTAGTCTAATTAGTTAGTTAGTTAATTAGTTAGTTTATGCTCCTTGTTTAGGGACTAGTTTAGTTAGTTAGTCTAATTAGTTAGTTTAGTTTAGGCACTAGTTTTGTTGCCCTGTGTATCCATTTCAGTGACTGAGATTTTCTTCTAGTTCCCAGGAGAAAAGAATTTGTAAATGCACCATTTACCTGATTAAATGGCCTCCTCCTCTGCTCTGCTGCTTACCCAAATACATGTGCATGGGGTAGTGGTACCTTGAGCAGCGGAGTGTCAAAGGCTTCTTGTATTTTTCTGTTGTGTATTTCTACATATGCTCCTTTCCTTTAAACCTCCTCTGCTGCTTGCTGAAATAGTGATTATGGAGTTATGTCAGTTTTGTTTTGTAACTAGAAGACCAAAGTGTGTTACTCACCTAGGATCTTAACTGTTAATTTTGTAATATTCCTTATATTGAAATCGAACATGATGGTGCTACTTGATATTTTTGAGACATGGCATCTCCCATGACTAAATCAGCAACAAGGGGAGTTGATTCCATTTCTTGGTTTCTGTAAGAATTTAATGGACCTAGGCCTAGTTAAGTATAGGCTTGGGCTTGTGGTTGAATGCTACCGTTGTCCTAGCCATGTATTTTCAGAATTGAGCTAAAGATTTGGTGTTGGGGAACGTAGCAGAATTTTAAAATTTTCTACACATCACCAAGATCTATCTATGGAGTCATCTAGCAACGAGGGAGAGAGGAGTGCGTCTACATACCCTTGTAGATCACGAGCGGAAGCATTCAAGAGAACGGGGTTGATGGAGTCGTACTCGTCGTGATCCAAATCACCGAAGATCCTAGCGCCGAACGGACGGCACCTCCGCGTTCAACACACGTACGGAGCGAGGACGTCTCCCGCACCTTGATCCAGCAAGGAGGAGGGAGAGGTTGAGGAAGAGGGCTCAAACAGCAGCACGACGGCGTGGTGGTGGTGAAGCTGCAGTACTCCGGCAGGGCTTCGCCAAGCTCTTACGGAGGAGGAGAGGTGTTGGGGAGGGGAGGGGCTGCGCCTTGGATGTTGTGTGCAACCCTCCCCTTGCCCCTCTATTTATAGGGGAAGGAGGAAGGGGGCCGGCCCCCTCTAGATGAGATATAGAGGGGGGGCGGCGGCCAAGGGGAGAGGGCTTGCCCCCCAAGCAAGGGGGCCGCCCCCTTTAGGGTTTCCCCCCAACCCTAGGCGCATGGGCCCAAGGGGGGATGCGGCCAGCCCATGTAGGGCTGGTTCCCTTTCCTCTACAGCCCATTAGGCCCTCCGAGAGAGGTGGCCCCTCTCGGTGGACCCCCGGAACCCCTCCGGTGGCCCCGGTACAATACCGATATGCCCCCGAACCTTTCCGGTGACCGTATGACAACTTCCTACATATAAATCTTCACCTCCGGACCATTCCGGAACTCCTCGTGACGTCCGGGATCTCATCTGGGACTCCGAACAACATTCGGTAATCACATACAAGTCTTCCTAACAACCCTAGCGTCACCGGACCTTAAGTGTGTAGACCCTACGGGTTCGGGAGACATGCAGACATGACCGAGACGACTCTCCGGTCAATAACCAACAGCGGGATCTGGATACCCATGTTGGCTCCCACATGCTCCACGATGATCTCATTGGATGAACCACGATGTCGAGGATTCAATCAATCCGTATACAATTCCCTTTGTCAATCAGTACGTTACTTGCCCGAGACTCGATCGTCGGTATCCCAATACCTTGCTCAGTCTCGTTACCGGCAAGTCACTTTACTCGTAGCGTAATGCATGATCCCGTGATCAACCACTTGATCACATTGAGATCATTATGACGATGCATTACCGAGTGGGCCCAGAGATACCTCTCCGTCATACAGAGTGACAAATCCCAGTCTCGATTCGTGCCAACCCAACAGACATTTTCGGAGATACCTGTAAGGTACCTTTATAGTCACCCAGTTACGTTGTGACGTTTGGCACACCCAAGGCACTCCTACGGGATCCGGGAGTTGCACAATCTCATGGTCTAAGGAAATGATACTTGACATTCAGAAAAGCTACAGCAAACGAACTACACGATCTTTGAGCTATGCTTAGGATTGGGTCTTGTCCATCACATCATTCTCCTAATGATGTGATCCCGTTATCAATGAAATCCAATGTCCATAGTCAGGAAACCATGACTATCATTTGATCAACGAGCTAGTCAACTAGAGGCTCACTAGGGACGTGTTGTGGTCTATGTATTCACACATGTATTACGATTTCCGGATAACACAATTATAGCATGAACAATAGACAATTATCATGAACAAAGAAATATAATAATAACCATTTTATTATTGCCTCTAGGGCATATTTCCAACAGTCTCCCACTTGCACTAGAGTCAATATTCTAGTTACATTGTGATGAATCGAACAGCCATGCAGTTCTGGTGTTGATCAATTTTTGCTCTAGGGAGAGGTTTAGTCAACGGATCTGCCACATTCAGGTCCGTATGTACTTTACAAATCTCTATGTCTCCATTTTGAACACTTTCACCTATGGAGTTGAAGCGACGCTTGATATGCCTGGTCTTCCTGTGAAACCTGGGCTCCTTGGCAAGGGCAATAGCTCCAGTGTTGTCACAGAAGAGAGTCATCGGGCCCGACACATTGGGTATGACTCCTAGGTCGGTAATGAACTCCTTCACCCAGACTGCTTCTTGTGCTACCTCTGAGGCTGCCATGTACTCCACTTCACATGTAGATCCCGCCACAACGCTTTGGATGCAACCGCACCAGCTTACTGCCCCACCATTCAAAATATACACGTATCCGGTTTGTGACTTAGAGTCATCCAGATCCGTGTCGAAGCTAGCATCGACGTAACCCTTTACGACGAGCTCTTCGTCACCTCCATAAACAAGAAACATTTCCTTAGTCCTTTTCAGGTACTTCAGGATATTTTTGACTGCTGTCAAGTGTTCCATGCAGGGATTACTTTGGTACCTTCCTACCAAACTTACGGCAAGGTTTACATCAGGTCTGGTACACAGCATAGCATACATGATAGACCCTATGGCCGAGGCATAGGGGAGGACACTCATCTTTTCTCTATCTTCTGCCGTGGTCGGGCATTGAGACGTGCTCAATCTCGTACCTTGCAATACAGGCAAGAACCCCTTCTTTGACTGATCCATTTTGAACTTCTTCAATATCTTGTCAAGGTACGTACTCTGTGAAAGACCAATGAGGCGTCTCGATCTATCTCTATAGATCTTGATGCCTAATATATAAGCAGCTTCTCCGAGGTCCTTCATTGAAAAACACTTGTTCAAGTAGGCCTTTATGCTTTCCAAGAATTCTATATCATTTCCCATCAACAGTATGTCATCCACATACAATATGAGAAATGCTATAGAGCTCCCACTCACTTTCTTGTAAATGCAGGCTTCTCCATAAGTCTGCATAAACCCAAATGCTTTGATCATCTCATCAAAACGAATGTTCCCACTCCGAGATGCTTGCACTAGCCCATAAATTGAGCGTTGGAGCTTGCACACCTTGTCAGCATTCTTAGGATTGACAAAACCTTCCGGCTGCATCATATACAACTCTTCCTTCAGGAAACCATTAAGGAATGCCGTTTTGACGTCCATTTGCCATATCTCATAATCATAGAATGTGGCAGTTGCTAACATGATTCGGACGGACTTCAGCTTCGCTACTGGTGAGAAAGTCTCATCGTAGTCAACCCCTTGAACTTGTCGATAACCCTTAGTGACAAGCTGAGCTTTATAGATGGTCACATTACCATCCGCGTCTGTCTTCTTCTTAAAGATCCATTTATTTTCTATGGCTCGCCGATCATCGGGGAAGTCAGTCAAAGTCCACACTTCGTTTTCATACAAGGATCCTATCTCGGATTTCATGGCTTCCAGCCATTTGTCGGAATCCGGGCCCGCCATCGCTTCTTCATAGTTCGAAGGTTCACCGTTGTCTAACAACATGATTTCCAGGACAGGGTTGCCGTACCACTCTGGTGCGGAACGTGTCCTTGTGGACCTACGAAGTTCAGTAGCAACTTGATCTGAAGTTTCATGATCATCATCATTAACTTCCTCTCTAGTCGGTACAGGCACCTCAGGAACATTTTCTTGAGCTGCGCCACTTACCGGTTCAAGAGGTAATACCTCCTCAAGTTCTACTTTCCTCCCACTTATTTCTTTCAAGAGAAACTCTTTCTCTAGAAAGGACCCATTCTTGGCAACAAAGATCTTGCCCTCGAATCTGAGGTAGAAGGTATACCCAACAGTTTCTTTAGGGTATCCTATGAAGACGCATTTTTCCGACTTGGGTTCGAGCTTTTCAGGTTGAAGTTTCTTGACATAAGCATCGCATCCCTAAACTTTTAGAAACGACAGCTTAGGTTTCTTCCCAAACCATAATTCATATGGTATCGTCTCAACGGATTTTGACGGAGCTCTATTTAAAGTGAATGCGGTAGTCTCTAAAGCATAGCCCCAAAATGACAACGGTAAATCGGTAAGAGACATCATAGATCGCACCATATCTAATAGAGTGCGATTACGATGTTTGGACACACCATTACGCTGAGGTGTTCCAGGCGGCGTGAGTTGTGAAACTATTCCACATTTTCTTAAGTGTGTGCCAAATTCGTGACTCAAGTATTCTCCCCCACGATCTAATCGCAAGAACTTGATTTTCCTGTCACGTTGATTCTCAACCTCACTCTGAAATTCCTTGAACTTTTCAAAGGTCTCAGACTTGTGTTTCATTAAGTAGACATACCCATATCTACTCAAGTCATCAGTGAGGGTGAGAACATAATGATAGCCACCGCGAGCCTCAACACTCATTGGACCACACACATCAGTATGTATGATTTCCAATAAGTTGGTTGCTCGCTCCATTGTTCCTGAGAACGGAGTCTTGATCATTTTACCCATGAGGCATGGTTCGCACGTGTCAAATGATTCATAATCAAAAGACTCTAAAAGTCCATCTGCATGGAGCTTCTTCATGCGTTTGACACCTATGTGACCAAGGTGGCAATGCCACAAGTATGTGGGACTATCATTATCAACCTTACATCTGTTGGTATTCACACTATGAATATGTGTAGCATTACGCTCGAGATTCATTAAGAATAAACCATTCACCATCGGAGCATGACCATAAAACATATCTCTCATATAAATAGAACAGCCATTATTCTCGGATTTAAATGAGTGGCCATCTCGAATTAAACGAGCTCCTGATACAATGTTCATGCTCAAAGTTGGCACTAAATAACAATTATTGAGGTTTAAAACTAATCCCGTAGGTAAATGTAGAGGTAGAGTGCCGACGGCGATCACATCGACCTTGGAACCATTCCCGACGCGCATCGTCACCTCATCCTTCGCCAGTCTCCGCTTATTCTGCAGCTCCTGCTTTGAGTTACAAATGTGAGCAACCGCACCGGTATCAAATACCCAGGAGCTACTACGAGTACTGGTAAGGTACACATCAATTACATGCATATCAGATATAGCTTTCGTGTTGCCGGCCTTCTTGTCCGCTAAGTATTTGGGGTAGTTCCGCTTCCAGTGACCACTTCCCTTGCAATAAAAACACTTAGTCTCGGGCTTGGGTCCATTCTTTGGCTTCTTCCCGGCAGCTTGCTTACCGGGCGCGACAACTCCCTTGCCGTCCTTCTTGAAGTTCTTCTTACCCTTGCCTTTCTTGAACTTAGTGGTTTTATTCACCATCAACACTTGATGTTCCTTTTTGACTTCTACCTCTGCTGATTTCAGCATTGAATATACCTCAGGAATGGTCTTTTCCATCCCCTGCATATTGAAGTTCATCACAAAGCTCTTGTAGCTCGGTGGAAGCGACTGAAGGATTCTGTCAATGACCGCGTCATCCGGGAGATTAACTCCCAGCTGAGTCAAGCGGTTATGCAACCCAGACATTTTGAGTATGTGCTCACTGACAAAACTATTTCCTCCATCTTACAGCCGAAGAACTTGTCGGAGACTTCATATCTCTCGACCCAGGCATGAGCTTGAAAAACCATTTTCAGCTCTTCGAACATCTCATATGCTCCGTGTCTCTCAGAAACGCTTTTGGAGCCCCGGTTCTAAGCTGTAAAGCATGCCGCACTGAACGAGGGAGTAATCATCAGCACGTGTCTGCCAAGCATTCATAACGTCTTGGTTCTGTGGGACGGGAGCGTCACCTAGCGGTGCTTCTAGGACATAATCTTTCTTGGCAGCTATGAGGATGATCCTCAGGTTCCGGACCCAGTCCGTATAGTTGCTGCCATCGTCTTTCAGCTTGGTTTTCTCTAGGAACGCGTTGAAGTTGAGGACAACGTGGGCCATTTGATCTACAAGACATATTGTAAAGATTTTAGACTAAGTTCATGATAATTAAGTTCATCTAATCAAATTATTCAATGAACTCCCACTCAGATAGACATCCCTCCAGTCATCTAAGTATAACATGATCCGAGTTAACTAGGCCGTGTCCGATCATCACGTGAGACGGATTAGTCAACATCGGTGAACATCTTCATGTTGATCGTATCTTCTATACGACTCATGCTCAACCTTTCGGTCTTCTGTGTTCCGAGGCCATGTCTGTACATGCTAGGCTCGTCAAGTCAACCTAAGTGTATTGCGTGTGTAAATCTGGCTTACACCCATTGTATTCGAACGTTAGAATCTATCACACTCGATCATCACGTGGTGCTTCGAAACAACGAACCTTCGCAACGGTGCACAGTTAGGGGGAACACTTTCTTGAAATTATTTCGAGGGATCATCTTATATTGTTCTAAGCAAATAAGATGCGATAAACATCACATGCAATCAAATAGTGACATGATATGGCCAATATCATTTGCTCCTTTTGATCTCCATCTTTGGGGCCCCATGATCATCGTTGTCACCGGCATGACACCATGATCTCCATCATCATGATCTCCATCATCGTGTCTTCTTGAAGTTGTCTCGTCATCTATTACTTCTACTACTATGGCTAACACTTTAGCAATAAAGTAAAGTAATTACACGACGTTTATGTTGACACGCAGGTCATAAATAAATAAAGACAACTCCTATGGCTCCTGCCGGTTGTCATACTCATCGACATGCAAGTCGTGATTCCTATTACAAGAACATGATCATCTCATACATCACATATATCATTCATCACATCCTTTGGCCATATCACATCACAAAACACTTGCTGCAAAAACAAGTTAGACGTCCTCTAATTGTTGTTGCAAGTTTTCACGTGGCTGCCATAGGTTTCTAGCAAGAACGTTTCTTACCTGCGCCAAAACCACAACGTGAATTGCCAATTTCTATTTACCCTTCATAAGGACCCTGTTCATCGAATCCGATCCGACTAAAGTGGGAGAGACAGACACCCGCTAGCCACCTTATGCAACTAGTGCATGTTAGTCGGTGGAACCGGTCTCACGTAAGCGTACGTGTAAGGTTGGTCCGGGCCGCTTCATCCCACAATGCCGCCGAATCAAGATAAGACTAGTAATGACAAGATAATTGACAATATCGACGCCCACAACTGCTTTGTGTTCTACTCGTGCATAGTAACTACGCATAAACCTGGCTCTGAAGCCACTGTTGGGGAACGTAGCAGAATTTTAAAATTTTCTACGCATCACCAAGATCTATCTATGGAGTCATCTAGCAATGAGGGAGAGAGGAGTGCGTCTACATACCCTTGTAGATCAGAAGAGGAAGCGTTCAAGAGAACGGGGTTGATGGAGTCATACTCGTCGTGATCCAAATCACCGAAGATCCTAGCGCCGAACGGACGGCACCTCCACGTTCAACACACGTATGGAGCGAGGACGTCTCCCGCGCCTTGATCCATCAAGGAGGAGGGAGAGGTTGAGGAAGAGGGCTCCAACAGCAGCACGACGGCATGGTGGTGGTGAAGCTGCAGTACTCCGGCAGGGCTTCGCCAAGCTCTTACGGAGGAGGAGAGGTGTTGGGGAGGGGAGGGGCTGCGCCTTGGATGTTGTGTGCAGCCCTCCCCTTGCCCCTCTATTTATAGGGGAAGGAGGAAGGGGGCCGGCCCCCTCTAGATGAGATCTAGAGGGGGGGCGGCGGCCAAGGGGAGGGGGCTTGCCCCCCAAGCAAGGGGGGCGCCCCCTTTAGGGTTTCCCCCCAACCCTAGGCGCATGGGCCCAAGGGGGGATGCGGCAAGCCCATGTAGGGCTGGTTCCCTTTCCTCTACAGCCCATTAGGCCCTCCGAGAGAGGTGGCCCCTCCCGGTGGACCCCCAGAACCCCTCCGGTGGCCCCGGTACAATACCGATATGCCCCCGAACCTTTCCGGTGACCGTATGACAACTTCCTACATATAAATCTTCACCTACGGACCATTCCGGAACTCCTGGTGACGTCCGGGATCTCATCCGGGACTCCAAACAACATTCGGTAATCACATACAAGTCTTCCTAACAACCCTAGCGTCACCAACCTTAAGTGTGTAGACCCTACGGGTTCGGGAGACATGCAGACATGACCGAGACGACTCTCCGGTCAATAACCAACAGTGGGATCTGGATACCCATGTTGGCTCCCACATGCTCCATGATGATCTCATCGGATGAACCATGATGTCGAGGATTCAATCAATCTGTATACAATTCCCTTTGTCAATCGGTACGTTACTTGCCCGAGACTCAATCATTGGTATCCCAATACCTTGTTCAGACTCGTTACCGGCAAGTCACTTTACTCGTACCATAATGCATGATCCCGTGATCAACCACTTGATCACATTGAGCTCATTATGATGATGCATTACCGAGTGGGCCCAGAGATACCTCTCCGTCATACAGAGTGACAAATCCCAGTCTCGATTCGTGCCAACCCAACAGACACTTTCGGAGATACCTGTAATGTAACTTTAAAGTCACCCAGTTATGTTGTGATGTTTGGCACACCCAAGGCACTCCTACGGTATCCGGGAGTTGCACAATCTCATGGTCTAAGGAAATGATACTTGACATTCAGAAAAGCTACAGCAAACAAACTACACGATCTTTGAGCTATGCTTAGGATTGGGTCTTGTCCATCACATCATTCTCCTAATGATGTGATCCCGTTATCAATGACAAACAATGTCCATAGTCAGGAAACCATGACTATCTTTTGATCAACGAGCTAGTCAACTAGAGGCTCACTAGGGACGTGTTGTGGTCTATGTATTCACACATGTATTACGATTTCCGGATAACACAATTATAGCATGAACAATAGACAATTATCATGAACAAAGAAATATAATAATAACCATTTTATTATTGCCTCTAGGGCATATTTCCAACATTTGGGGGTAGTATTTCTGATTTTAGAGCACCTTTGCTGGATGTCTTTTACAGCAGCTGTTGGAATCAAAACAATGCTTGTGGGTTGTCGTGTTAAGTTGAGTGAGTCATTAGATGGCAGATAGAGTCACCCACACCAATTAATGTTTATGAAGAAGAAGAATAAACCTGCTGCTGCTGCTGTTATGCCTGTGTTCACTGTTGCTGCTGCTGTACTTGTGATGATGTTGTACTTGTGATGATGCTACTTGTGATCTTCTGAAATGACCCATTGGCGACTTCATTACACGGGGATAATGATTTTGCAGGTACCCCAAGAGGCCCTTGAGTTTGCCGGAATGTTGATTAACTTCCGTTCCAGCAAATTCTGGTACTCCATATGTCCTATTTTCAGCAAAGGTCATGCTGAAATTTTCCGTGAATTTTAGCATGACTTTGCTAAAAATAGGACATATGGGGTACTTGCGACTAATGCATGGACCGGGTATCTTAGTACTTAATTAAGTAGGATGCCTCGGTTTAGGGTGCATTAAACCATAGGTTTTAGGGTGCCTCGGTGTCGATAAGAACCTAAATGATGAAAGCTTAGGCTTTTAGGGTGCCTCGGTGTCGACAAACCCTAAATGACAAAACCTTGGCTTTTAGGGTGCCTCGGTGTCGACAAGAACCTAAATGATGAAAGCTTAGGCTTTTAGGGTGCCTCGGCGTCGACAAACCCTAAATGATAAAAGCTTCGCTTTTAGGATGCCTCGGTGTCGACAAACCCTAAATGATGTAGTTTTGAATTATGAACATAGGATATGTCGTCATCGGATGACAAAAGTCTCCCGGGGGAGTGCGACTGGTGCCACGACGATCGAGGTCTGTGCGACATGCCTCACCTGGATGATGATCGGCGCTTCAGCATTAAGCTCGAGGAGACCTTCGAAGTTGAAACGGTACACAACAACGACAAGTGTTATTTTCATAATTAAGCATGACTTCAACTATTTCAACATGTAACTTTCATCTTTTACAATTCGAGTATAGCTTATCCCATGCCATGCAAAACGCTATGTCTTGGAGAGGATGGATTTTGAAGACCATGAAATTTCTGAAACAAAGAAAATTCACCTAAGGACTCATCACGATGTGGACTTCGAAGTAAATCTGTATAATTCTGAGAGCATAACCCATTTTGGTTGAAAAAATTGGGAAGCATTTTGCAAGATGTATGGTTTTGATGAGGGTATGCTTATCACCATGGATCTTGGTAATCCTGACATCGACCAAGACAATATGGACATTTGGGTCCTTGTTGATACGCCTCCAGTTCTACCGCTATGTGAGTTTCTCAAACATAGTTATTAGCTTATTTATATTGTTTATTTCAAAATAGTTGACATCTTATTTCCATTGACAACTTATTTTTATTGTTTAAAGAATGTGCGGGAGATGGTACACAAAACCCACTACACCGATGGCTCTGAATTAACAACTTACAAGGAGAAAAATCATCTGGTCGGGTTTTGTACTGACATTGAGAATTACAATATCCACAATCAAACTCCTCAACATTATGGTCAATACGTGCCACTAGTGCATGTGTTCAACTATGGTAACTACCATGGAGATACCCTGGTAAGATTTTTACTATTACGACATCCGTGCATCTTTTGCATACTTCTAAAACTAGTACATCATTGCTAACTATGAAGTTATTACTATGTTTTTCAACAGATAATCCTAGAGAATTGTGTGCCTCATTTGATGTATCAGAAAGGTAGTCTTAATGTTTTGAACATACAACCAGGTCATCCTACGAATCTCAACTGTCCATACGAGATTTCTAAAAGAAGTGGAGACATGAAAATCAATGGATGGAAAAAATGTATGAACAGTCATAAGGAGGTTCTTGGAAGCAAAAGGAAGCGAAGTGCAAGAATTGGAGACAGGATGTTCTCCATTCTCCATAATGGAGAGTCAGGGTCTATATTGTTTTATGCTATTTTACCTTAAATAGGGTATTTAGGTCCTGCCTAATACTGATGATCATGTGCTAAGAACAATTAAGTAGGGTTGGTTCGATGACTATCAAGATGATGATCGTATGACTTGTTATTAATAACGAGTAGAAGTTGTATGATGATGATTAGTAGGACTTGTTAGGATTAGTATTACTTCCGACAAACTCGCTACTCGCGGTCTCGAGACTTGTAATGTTCTATCTTTGTTCGGTCTTTTGAATTCGGAGACTAATATGATGAATTGTATTCGGAGACTAATATTCTATTGTATTCGATGAATCTGCTCTTGTTGTGGGGTGCTGTCTATATTTTGTCCAATAATATATTTTGTAACCTGTGCAAAATTCAGAAAAGTAAAAAAAATTCATACTAATGGCGCATCACCCCACAGTGCGCCATTAGTATGCCAGATACTAATGGCGCATGGTGGTCTATACTAATGGCGCACCAGCGGTGCGCCATTAGTAAAAAATACTGGTGGCGTGGTACTAGTGGCGCACCAGTAGTGCGCCATTAGTAGGCAAAACTGGTGTGCCACTAGTAGGCCTTTTCCTAGTAGTGGGGTATGCCTTGTCCCTTATTTATTGAGGGGACTCGGATTTCCTATTCATCCGTTCCTCCGCGGGCTCCTGGAGTTCTACGGCCTCCAATTACATAATTTCACCCCTGCCTCCATTTTACACATCGCCGGCTATGTCGCCCTTTGCGAGTTGTTCCTGGGCTGCGAGGCTCATCTCGAGCTGTGGAAAAGGTTATTTTGCCTCGTCCCTCGCACACAAAGGGGGTCACTTTATCAAGTGGGCGGAGCCAAAATATGGAGCATCGCCGGAACCGGATACCTATCCGGTACCCCGAAGAAGACGTCCGAAGACTGGCCTTCGGAATGGTTTTATATGGAGGATGTTCCCTTTCCGGACCCTATTCGGCGGGGTCTTCCTGAGTTCTGCAATGCTCCTCTAAAGAAACGCCGAAGTTGGCGCCCACTGAGCCCCCAGGAGGAAGACAACAGAGAAGTCCTTTACCTGATGAACCGGATTAAAGCACTACCTCAATCAGAATTGACAGTAATCGACGTCATGTCAATATGCATAATGCGGGGAGTGCAACCACTTCAATATCGAGGGCACCCCTTGTGGTGTTTTAACGGGGCAGATGACGCCACCCGTTGCGGGCGTAAGGGTCCGGACAATGCTGTCTCTTTAGCAAAAAATTTGTCCGAATTGTTCAAGGGAGAGGAAGAGGAGTTCATCCGCATCAAGCCACGGGATGGATTCTCCATGTACAACCCTCCAAGCTGGGTGAGTTATATCTCCTTACTCCCATTCTTCCCGCATTCTTTGTCGTAGGTATTCACCTTGCCATTTTGCGGCAGGAACTGCGAAAAGCCATAAAGGAGGTCAGCAGCTCATCCCCACAACCAAAGGACCCTGACCGGGCCCTCGACTCCGGACTCGAAGAAGATCCGGACATATTCGTGGAGCTGATAGACCGACAGTTCTATCAGTTAAGCTGCGATGATGCCATGGTGGCCATCACAGCCGACTATCCCGGACTGCTTCCTGCATCGCACGTAAGAAAAACCAAAAATCCCAACTCCAAAAACTAGGATCCCCTTTTAGACACTCCACCTACCATATACATATGGTGTTTTTACAGGGAAGGCATCCGGGACGCCCTGCTGAACCCACAACAACTCGTCATCAAGTGGCACCGAGGCCGGGCAGGCCAAAAAGGAAGGCAGCCAGGATGGAGACGCCGGCGCAAAGGTATAACAGAAACCCCGCTCCGTGGTTGTCGTATTTCTCGAAATGTAATGACGTCCATGTTTCTTTAACAGAAAAAACGCTCGCCGGAATATGTCCGGTGATGCTGCCGATCACGCTTCCACCAGTCGGGCTCCAGGGCCGGACATAGAGGCGGAAACCGATATGGGGCGGACGCCGGATAATCCCCCTACAGAGGATGCGGATAGATTATCCGCTACAAATTCTGAAGTGGAGAGCGCCATGAATCATAGGCGTCGCCGGGCCGTGCTCCGCGACGCTTGCTTCTCATCAGAGGCATTTGATGCCTTAAATTCTGGAGAGGCGTACCTCCGTGCTTCTCAAGATGGTCTATCCAGAGCCACGGACCAGTATGTAAAGGATGTACGGGTAAGTAAATCTGACGATTATATGTATCAGCAGCCCCTGAGATTTGAAACAGTTAGCAAAAGTGATTTAAGGATCATCTTTATTGTGCAGGTTCTTATAGAGAAAAATACTCGGCTGTCACAGGAGCTGGAGGAATGCAAGACCCAACTGCGGGCCGCTGTTGCCGCATTGAAGGAACCCAAAAAGTCCCCCTCTGGTAACATTTACTTTAAAGAATGATGGTTATCATATATTGTGTGGCGTTGCTGCAGATCTAACAATAGATGTTGCAGGTGAATCCGGAGAAAATTCGGAGGACCAGCATGTCGTGCGACAGCTAAAGGCTGGCGAACGCGTGCTGACTGAGGTCAGGCGGGAGAAAAACAATCTCCAAGACGCCAATACCAAGCTGAGCGTGGAACTGAAAGATGTTCGAGACCATCTTGCAGACTCCGAGAAGGGGAATAAGCGGCTTCGACGCGGCATTTTCAGTAAGTGCTTGAACGAATCCTTTTGAAGGAGTTCGGCGAAGAAGCCAGCTAATAGCGTTATGTCTGCAGGTATGCTGATGGGTCGTCCCACGGAGGAAATGCCCGGGTCTGCGGGTGATCTTCTATCCGAGCTCTCACAGTTGCATGAACAAGTTCAGCAGGTGATGCAAGGTGTTGCCCAGGCCTTGTGGCCATTCGTCTCCCTGCCAGAAGGCATTGCGGAGCTTACGGAGGAGCTCAAGGGAGCATGACGGTGCTTCCGATTATGGAAGATATCGACCTGCCATCAAGGTTCCAGGGAAGCCTGGGCCATGGTGAAGACACGGTATACCAAGGCTGACCCAACTCACATGGCCGAGGTCGGACCTGTGGGGCCCGACGAAAAAGAAATCCCCGTTAGTTTAGTTTATGGGCAAGTAGAATTAGCCGCAAAGTATTCCCAACAGGATTGTAGGCTAGACCGCCTGTTGGATGGTATAGAAGAGGAGTTTAGTCAGTCTATATTACTATGTAATTAAAGTGACATGTATAATGCCTTCTAGCTGGATTGTAGATCATTTGTCATGGCGGAACTTTTCGCTTCAACCTCGGGACCCGATAGTCCGGAGTGTATCCGAATACCCGCTCAGTTATATAAGAACCAGGGTATGAGTGGAGACCAGACGTAGGGGTCATTAGTGCTTGAACAGACAAGTGCCCAACTAGTTATGTTATATTACATGGGTAGTAAGAAACATCTTCCAGGGAGAATAGTTCCGTTAAGGGTTCCTTTCCCTGGGTACGCATGCCCTAAAGTGCATGTCCGGACTGCGAGAGGAAACGCAGGAAAAAAACATTTGGGGGCACATATGGAAAATAAAAATCATCTTTTGTTCGCAGACCGAATATTCCCTTAAGAACGCTAGCTTTCGGCTTCACCCAGTCTGGGGTACACATCCGGCTGACCCAGCAGTAACAATCGCAGAGGTGCTCCCCTTATGCCCTTACCGAATTAACGGGAACGTAGGGCATAAATACAAGAGCCAGGCAACCCAGCTTGGCAAAAACTTAAGTCATATCGATGCATATAATGGCGAAAAAAGGGTACATGCGGAAGAGTAACACATGTGCGGGGCATGAAGCCCAGATAAGCAATTAAGCTTCTGTGTAAGAAGCCCCCAGGTATGATGAGCGCGGCTAGCGCATCTATACTATGCAAGCGAGGCACAAGTTGGCCCTTGAAGGCCTAGAGAAATAATAAAAGAAAGAAAGAAAGAAAAACAAGACAGATGATGTATATGTAAAAAATGGACAGAGGAAGGAGACGAACATAGAGTCCGGCGCTAGGCGTAGAATCTTCAGAACCTGGCTGTGTTCCATGGGTTCGGCTCGAGTCGATTATTCGATGCATCCCGCAGACGGTACGCTCCACCGGTCAGAACTTGGTCAATAATGAAGGGACCTTCCCATTTGGGCTCGAGCTTGTTCTTTTTCTTATCCGGTAGGCGTAGAACTAGTTCACCGACGTTATAAGTTTTGGCCCGTACTTCTCTGCTTTGGTATCTGCGAGCCTGCTGCTGATAGAATGCGGAATGGGCTTTTGCCACGTCGCGCTCCTCCTCCAGGGTGTCCATACAGTCCTGCCGATCGAGCTCGGCCTCTCTTTCTTCATACATGCACACTCGAGGTGAGTCATGAATTATGTCGCAGGGCAGAACTGCCTCTGCGCCGTACACCATAAAGAAGGGTGTGTATCCGGTAGTACGGTTCGGCGTGGTCCGCAGCCTCCAGAGTATGGAGTCGAGCTCCTCTACCCAGTGCATGTTAGACTCCTTTACGGACCGCACTAATCTGGGTTTAATACCGCTCATGATAAGACCATTTGCTTGCTCAACTTGACCGTTGGTTTGTGGGTGATAGACGGAAGCATAATCGAGCTTGATGCCCATGTTGCTGCACCAGAGTTTTACCTCATCGGCAGTGAAGTTCGTGCCGTTGTCAGTGATGATGCTATGGGGGACGCCATAACGGTGTACGACCCCGGATATGAAGTCTATCACCGGTCTGGATTTGGCCGTTTTAACAGGTTTGGGTTCTATCCATTTGGTGAATTTATCCACCATGACCAGTAAGTATTTTTTCTTATGGGTTCCCCCTTTAAGGGGTCCAACCATGTCAAGCCCTCAGACCGCAAAGGGCCACGTAATGGGGATTGTTTGGAGGGCGGTGGGTGGCATGTGGCTTTTATTTGCAAAAAGCTGGCAACCGGTGCAGCGTTGGACCAAGTCCTGTGCGTGTGCCCGGGCCGTAGGCCAATAGAATCTTGTACGGAAGGCCTTGCTTACAAGTGCCCGGGCTGCAGCGTGGTGGCCGCCGAGTCCGGCGTGAATTTCTGCCAAAAGTTTCCGCCCTTCCTCTTCAGAGATGAACCTTTGAAGGGCTCCGGTAGTGCTTTTTTTATACAATTCTCCCTCATGGACCATGTAGGCCATAGATCGCCGCACTATGCAGCGTGCCTCATTTTGGTCCTCCGGAAGTTCCTGCCTAGTTAGGTAGGCCAGGAATGGTTTTGTCCATGGGGCTATGATGGCCATTATTACGTGGGTTGAAGGTGTTGTTTCGGTGGCAGAGCCTCCGATTATGTCAGTGTTCGGTATCGAGCATTGTGGCAGGGTCCGGACTAATATTGCCGGTGTCCCCTTCCCATACCACAGATGACTTAAACAACCTTTCTAAAAAGATGTTGGGGGGACCGCATCGCGTTTTGCGCTAATGCGGGCGAGGATATCCGCCGCCTGATTGTTTTCCCGAGCCACATGGTGAAATTCGAGCCCCTCGAACTGAGCTGACATCTTTAAGATGGCGTTACGATAGGCCGCCATCTTCGGATCCTTGGCATCAAAGTCTCCATTTATTTGGGATATTGCGAGGTTCGAATCCCCGCACACCTCTAGGCGCCGAATGCCCATGGAAACTGCCATCCGAAGACCATGTAGCAGGGCTTCGTATTCGGATGCATTATTGGAGTCTGTATATAGTATCTGCAGTACGTATTGAACTGTATCTCCGGTTGGGGACGTCAGGATGACGCCAGCCCCCAGTCCAGCCAGCATTTTGGAGCCATCGAAGTGCATAATCCAATTGGAGTATGCGCTGTACTCTTTAGGGAGTTCGGCTTCCGTCCATTTGGCGACAAAGTCGGCCAATATTTGTGATTTAATTGCTCGCCGAGGTTTGTATGTTATGTCAAACGGGAGGATCTCAATGGCCCATTTGGAAATCCGGCCCGTGGCGTCGCGGTTGTTTATAATATCATTGAGTGGCACCTCCGAGGCTACTGTAATCGAACACTCTTGAAAGTAGTGTCGCAGTTTCCGGGATGCCATGAATACCGCATAGGCTATCTTTTGATAATGTGGGTATCGTGATTTGCATGGAGTGAGGACAGTGGACACATAATATACCGGCTTTTGAAGAGGGAATTTATGTCCGTCTGCTTCTCGTTCGACGACGAGCACTGCGCTTACAACTTGATGAGTTACCGCAATGTATAATAGCATTGGTTCGCTGATGTTTGGCGCAGCCAGGATTGGGTTGGTTGCTAGTATGGCTTTTATTTCTTCCAATCCGGCTGTGGCAGCGTCCGTCCACTCGAAGTGTTGGTGCGCCGAAGGAGGCGATAAAGGGGTAATGCCTTTTATCCTAAGCGGGAGATAAAGCGGCTTAGAGCCGCCACACATCCAGTTAATTTCTGGATTTGTTTGAGGTCCGTTGGGGTAGCCAACTATGACAGAGCTCGGATTTTGGCCGGATTAGCTTCAATTCCTCTAGTGGAGACAATGAAGCCCAGGAGCTTTCCGGCTGGTACGCCGAAAACGCATTTTTCCGGATTGAGCTTGATGTCATATGTTTGAAGGTTGTCAAATGTGAGCCTCAAGTCGTCTATCAGAGAGTCGACGTGTTTGGTTTTGACGACCACATCATCTACGTATGCCTCTACTATTTTGCCGATTTGTTTTTCCAGACATGTCTGAATCATGCGCTGATATGTTGCGCCGGCCTTTTTGAGCCCAAAAGGCATTGTGTTGAAATAGAAGGGACCGTATAGTGTGATGAATGTCGTTGCGTCTTGGTCGGACTCCGCCATCTTGATTTGGTGGTAACCGGAGTATGCGTCGAGGAAACACAATGACTCATGTCCTGCGGTAGCATCGATAATTTGATCAATGCGGGGGAGGGGGAAGGGATCCTTTGGGCGAGCTTTATTGAGGTCCTTGAAATCGACACATAGGCGCCAGGATTTATCCATCTTTGGTACCATCACCAGGTTTGCTAGCCAGTCCAGGTGTTTTATTTCTTTGATGAATCCGGCCTCCAATAACTTGGCTAGTTCCTCTCCCATGGCGTGTCTCTTAGGTTTGGAGAAACGCCGAAGAGCCTGCTTGACCGGCTTGAATCCCTTTAGGATATTGAGGCTGTGCTCGGCCAGCTTGCGTGGGATTCCTGGCATGTCTGAGGGATGCTAGGAGAATATGTCCCAATTCTCGCGCAGGAACTCTCGTAGTGCGGCGTCCACGGCGGGGTTTAACTATGCCCCGATGGAGGCTGTTTTTGTAGGGTCCGTTGGGTGGACTTGGAATTTGACTATTTCGTCCGCTGGTTTAAAAGAGGTGGACTTGGATCTCTTGTCGAGTATTACATCGTCCCTGTCCACTGTGGAGTGTAGCGCAGTTAATTCCTCGGCCGAAAGGGCTTCGCATAATGCCTCGAGGGCCAATGCGGTTGTTTTGTTTTCGGCGCGGAGCGCCGTGTCCGGATCACTAGCGAGAGTGATGATTCTGTTGGGACCGGGCATTTTGAGCTTCATGTACCCATAATGGGGTACGGCTTGGAAGATTGTGAACGCCTCCCGTCCTAAAAGAGCGTGGTATCCACTACTGAACGGGGCCACTTGGAATGTAATTTCTTCGGACCTGTAGTTCTCCGGCATGCCGAATACCACATATAGTGTGATTTTTCCAGCATAGTGTGCTTCCCGACTGGGGATGATTCCTCTGAAGGTTGTGCTGCTTTGCTCAATGCGGTTCCAGTCTATTTCCATTTTTTGAAGAGTTTCCTCGTAGATGAGGTTTAATCCACTACTGCCGTCCATGAGTACTTTGGTGAGTCGACAGCCGTCCACAATTGGACTGAGGACCAGTGTGGCTGGTGCTCGAGCAGTTCGGAATTTAGGTTCGTCACTGGCATTGAAGGTAATGGACGTGTCACTCCATGGATTCATTGTTGCCACGTGGCAGATTTCGGCGAGGCTGCGAAGTGTTCACTTGCGCCTATTGTTTGATGCGAAGGTTTCAAAAACTATTAATACCGTATTGTTATCTACGGGATGGTGCTCTATGGTATTTGGGATAAGAAGATCCTCACCACTTTTGGCCACCTGCCGGAGTATCCAACATGCTCTAAGGCTATGTGTTGGTATTGTATCCCCTGTACTATGAATTTTGCAGGGTCCTTTAAGTCATCCCTCCAATATGGTTATATGCCCTGTAGAGGGTTTTTGCTTCTTTGTAATTAACTCGGGTGTCTTATGATAGTGCACCCTTTTAGCTCGGACTGGGTGCATATTCGGGCCGGATTATCCCAAAATATCATTTCGGTTTTCCAGGCACTTTCCATCGCACAGTACTTTCGTACTATGGACGCCAAGTCGGAGAAGCGTGATATGTCACGGTGACTTATGGCGTTAATGATTCCCTTGTCTGTGCAGTTATTGCAGAAAAGTGAGACTGCGTCTTCCTCGCGGCAGTCCTTAACCTTGTTCATCACAAGGAGGAATCTGGCCCAATAATGATGTACTGTTTCATGGGACTCTTGCCTGATGTGGGAAATATCGTTTATGTCTGGGTGGGTCGATGGTTTTGAGTCTGAACCCCTACCCGATCTGAGACCCAGGGGCCGAGGAGTTTCCAATCTTGGAAGTTTGGATTCTGGTATGTTGCCCGATGAGTCTGGCCCGCTGCCTGACTCTAGGTTCAGTGTTTGGGTGATGTCCTCCCATAAACGGGTATCTGGCTCGGAGAGCTCAGGAATTCGGACATAGTTAGTCCTCAAGATAGAGGAAGAATCGCTGCATTGTTCCTCCACCACCGCAACATGATGGGTGACCGGTGGAGAGTTAATCTCCCTTTGATTGGGTTTAAGCCCAATCCAATCATAGTCTGTAGCGACTGCCAAGGCGGCAATGCAATCCAAGAGCTCGTTTAGGGAAGAGAGCTCCATTGGATCCATCTGCTTGGCGAATTCTGAGACGACGTGGAGGCTGTTTTCGATGACCCGAGAAGTCATCGTCGGTGCAGCAGCCGAACAGGCGGTCATGACGAAACTGCCTAGCCGGAGTGTTTGGCCGATAGCCAGGGCTCTCCCGGCGGTAATGTTGTTTTTAACAACGAGATGAGGCATCCTTCCTTACGGCGACGTCATAGAGGAACTCTCAATGAAAGCACCAATGTCGGTGTCAAAACCAGCGGATCTCGGGTAGGGGGTCCCGAACTATGCGTCTAATGCGGATGGTAACAGGAGGCAGGGGACACGATGTTTTACCCAGGTTCGGGATCTCTTGATGGAGGTAAAACCCTACATCTTGATGATATGAGTATTACAAGAGTTGATACCACGAGATCAGAGAGGCTAAACCCTAGAAGCTAGCCTATGGTATGATTGTATGTTGTCCTACGGACTAAAACCCCCCGGTTTATATAGACACCGGAGGGGGCTAGGGTTACACAAGGTCGGTTACAAGGGAGGAGATATCCATATCCGTATTGCCTAGCTTGCCGTCCATGCCAAGTAGAGTCCCATCCGGACACGAAACGAAGTCTTCAATCTTGTATCTTCATAGTCCAACAGTCCGGCCAAAGGATATAGTCCGGCTGTCTGGAGACCCCCTAATCCAGGACTCCCTCAAGGGGCCTATCATGAGACGACTTGTCAAAAGACAATCAATATATGAGAACATAAATTAGCTCCCCTATCATGAGTTCCATTAGTTAAAATTGCATTGTTTTTCTATATACTAGTGAGGTGCCTGTAGGTTGCAACGCACTAAAAGTAGAGTAATACATATTCATAAACTTATAAAACAATCAATGTGTTTTTGGTATATATCACTAAAACAAGGCATGTTTCATCCAAATGTATTCCTCTTGTTTATTTTCCGAGACTAGAGGTTTTTCTTGCAAATGTGGAGCAGTTCGACGGGTCTTGTTGCAAAGATACCACATATTATCTCACATGTGTTAGACGTAGATTCAAAAGTCGGAAATGATGGATGACAGATACACTACAACACCAAGTTGGTTTCTATAAGAGTTTTAAAAATAATATTGTTTACCTGAAAAACCCAGCAACATCCTTGGCACCATGGTACAATTTTTAAGACTTTACTTTTAGTTGTATCCCTTTAGGATTTCGATTCATTAAAAAGTAGAAGGGAGTTGCCCGGTTAATTTGTAGAAAACCTGGCGAAAGCCATTGCAACACACACGGAAGAAAGGGCACCCAGCCGACCTGCCTACCCACAAGACGCAAACACACACACCGATGTGGAGAGGACGCTGTCGAGGTTGCCCACAATGTCATCTTCATCACTTCTTCCCGAGAAAGCGTCTCTAAATTCACCCAAGACCCCTCCAAGCAAACGATACATGAGAATCATGGCATCCTATGCTAAACAGACACCCCAAAGCGTCGAGGACCAGGCATCTCTGATTTTACCGATGAGCCTCGCATGAGAAAGTTGCAATCCTCGCGCTGTCCTCATCCAATGCACCAACCGATGAGTGTTGCCATCCAAACCACCCTAGGGCACACTTTATTAACTTTAGATCACCGTTACAACATGATATCCGGGAGAATAACGCTAGGTGGATCACCGTCCCAATTAATTAACAAGATTTGAATCATAAACATGCCTCGCCAAATTATGTGCGACCCTATTAGCATCTCTAGGGAAATGTTGGAAGCGCATTGCACCTAGTTTTGCTGCACGTTGAAAACAATCTGCAAGAATTGTCGTCGCTGGACTCCAAACTTCAGTGACACCATTGCATGCATGAATCAGTTCTAGTGAATCAGACTCCATGTGTGACGTCCGGATAATTAGACTACAGTAACTCCCTGCTAATGATGCCACGTCACCTTTGTCACTGTAGTTAATCTCGGGTTAGTTCAAAATCGATTCATATTCAAAATTTAATTAAAGGCAAACATCAAAAAATTTCAAAGATACAAAACAAAATGTTCGGGTTGTGCCAATTAATGCATAGATGCTTATGATGAAGAATCCACATTTTTATATAATGTATAAATGCACTGAAATGATTTAAACAGTAGCAAAAACATTATTTAAATGCCTTTGGTATTTTATAAAAAACACTAAACTATTTTATTTTGGGTTAAAACCTTTTGTGGATGAGGGTTGTTTTGAAAAGTTAATTTAGGAGCTATTGTCATATTTTTTCTAAGTAAAAACTAGCACAAATGCCCGTGCGTTGCAACGGGAAAAATTGTGAGTTGTACGTGGAACACATTTGAAGTTCATGAAAAATGTCATCTTGATTTTTGTTTTTGAGCAATGGAATTGAATTTTTGATGAGTAACACAATTAGGTCAAATAATCAGCTAGATTTATACTCTTGGAACTTTGAGCAAAAGAAACTCGAAACAGTGGTAGAGAACACTTTGAAACACTGCCACTGTGGTTCCTCTGTACTCTCTGTCTCTCCCTCCCTCTTTTTTATCTCCTACTACAGGACGCGTAGAGCGGAATACTGAGTGGCACACAAATATTAAAACATCAATACAATAGGTACTGGTCAATTTGGCCCCTTGTATGTAGTTGATCATAACAATGACCCAATAGGCTTCTCTTAGAACTCATGATTTGCAAGTTGCACCATATTTGAACTTCCTCCTGGCTTTCTACGGATCATCTTGAAGAAGTCCTTCTTATTAGCCATTTTATTTGGAATACAAACATCATACATGTCTAGAACAAAAACTCTGGTTGCCTTTTTCCTACTATGGACAGATACTACAATCACAAAACTCCATAGAATTGTTGCATTTGTTTCTCATACCTTTCTGTTGGGCCAATAAACAAAATATATATTTCAAGAGTTCAATCTTGTCTTAAACCTGCAAGGTAAGATGTCAGCACTGAATACACACACCATACAACACACATTTAAAGTAAAGATGCAAGTAAAAAAGAACATATATATCTTGATGCCTAAATAATAATAATTATGCGTATAGCAACATCTAGTGTATTTTTTCAGACAAAACTAATCAATTTAAATTCTGCTTATATAGTGGGAAACTATTTCAAATATAACTTGCATATATGATTTCATATCTTATTTAATCTCAGGCTCCAAAAGATGGTATCAATAACTCATGATTGTATAATTCATGCAAAAATCAGTATAAATAAGGTGAAGAATTTGCAATACCCAAATCTAAAAGCAGTACATGTCAATCTCTGGAGGCATGAGATGTAGATGGTATGTACATAAATATAGACTAAACCAACATGTGTCACAGGTGATTATGATGAAGATCGAACAGCTGCCGCCGACTAGATACTAAAAATAAATGATGGATCAGGATGAGAATCAAAGCTGGGTTGGAGACCAACAAGATTAGGGAGACCTTGAGAAGCTGGATATAGGAGCATATACATGTATACTCAGACATGAATTTCAAAACGACGCAAGACTACATCAACCTCTCATCCAAACAAGAAATTCTGCTCTGTGCAAATCCCTTCTTCTCCTTTCACTCTTCTTCCACCCACTCATCTCCACTTGTGCCTGCCATAATGAGGCCGAGCACTTGCACCGTCGGAGAGGTAGTTGCTAATATTGCCGGGATTCTGCTACACATTCTGTAGTACTTTCCAAGCATGAAGTCAGGGTGCTCGCAATAACCACACATGATGGGGTGGAAGTGATCTTACTCTAGCGGTCTGACCCGTGAAACAACTTGCGCCGGAGATCGGGCTGCGTGGGAGGATCTGGCGGACCTGTGCGAGGCTGCAATCCCGTCCTTCAAGCCCCATCTCATAGACCTCGGCTGCCATCTGTGTTGCCCTTCCTTTGCCTCGTCGGCCTGGCTTGCGATCAATCGGAGCATGGGGACGTGGCTTGCGATCTATCGGGACGTGAAGGACTTGAGATCCTCAGCGGCGGATCCATGGGCTAACTGGACGTCGACGAGGAGATCGATAGATTATACGAGGGGGCGAAGGTTCCCGACGGCGATGGATCTCGATCGAGGCGGACAGCGCGTGCGGTGTGTGGACGTTGTTGTCGAAACCACGATCCAATCGCTCGGAGTGGATCAACGACCCGTGGACTCGAGACTCCAGTTGCCTTGTACGGCGAGGCTTCAGTGCATGGTTCGATTCATATGCAATGCACCTTTTCTTTTTTGGAACCGGAATTGTTTGGCAGGCTGAGGCCCAGCCTGGCCCAACATAAAAGACGTACGAATAGAGAAGGCCCAGTCGGGAAGGGAAACCGATAATGGGTGCTTGACAAAAAAGAGCCAATATCGGAGAACTTTACTTTAGTACCACCTTGTGTATATGTTTTAAATTTAAACTGAAAACGTAAATTCACGGTAAGAAGCGTATTGTGACGGTGAACCCACGGAATCAATCCGTGCTTTATTATTAGGGAAAGATAAAGTGGAACTAAAATCCAAACAGAGAAGAAAATAAATAAAGAAAAAAGAACACAAAAACAGAAAACAAAAGAATTAAAACATAAAGTCCTCCCCCCATGGGCCAGTCGGCCCAGCTGTTAGCCAGGCCGGCCCAACCGGCCTTGCCCACTCCCTTATCCCCTCTCGCCCCAAACCCTACCCCCCCCCCACTACTCCCACTCGCCCCCACTCCCTCCCCCTCGTCCCACTCCTCCTCTACCCCCGATCTG
>NC_041390.1:578813242-578822676 GCF_002162155.2 Triticum dicoccoides
CGGCGACCGCGCCCCACCCGTGCCTCGCCGTGGTCGTTCGCGTCCGCGTCTTCACGCGCCCCGGCCTCCTCGCGGTGCACGCGCACGGCCCCGCCCGCGCCCAACACCACCCTGCTCGCGCCCGTGCTGTGCTCCCCTTGCTCGCTCCGGCCGCCTCCTCCCGCAACCATCATGCCCACGGCCGCGCACGTCCCTGTCCCTACCTGCTTCTCCTGCGCGTGCGCGCCTGCTGCTTTGGCCGCCCCGCTCGCGTGCTGCCCCACGTCCGAGCCGGCGTGCTCTCCCGCCCGCTCGCGCCCCACTTCCCCCCGACGCCGGCCACCCCGTGGCCTCGCCATCCCTCGCGGCAACACGCGCGCGAGCCCCTACCTCGTGACCGCTGCCTCTCCAGCACGCGCGCCCTACTGCTGCTGCTCGCTGCAGCCGCCCTGCTCCGCCACCTCCCCCCGTGTCCCGATTCGCCTGCAGCCGCTGCTCGCGTCGGCCCGCCCTGCCCCGCGTGCCGCTGCTCCTCTGCGCCAAGACGTCCGCCGTCGCCGGCCACCGCGAGCCCACTCCTCCTCGCCGTGCGCTCCTCCCTGTGGCGTCCTATCGGGAGCCAGCAACACCCGCAAGCCCCGGCACCCGTAATTGCACCGCCCGGTGCCCGCTAAGGCCATATGGGCCTATGGCAAACGGGCCCCGCCCCAAAATGTTTATATAAAAAAGAATTTTAAAAATAATAATAAATAAAAATTTTAATTAATTAATTAATTAATTATGTTTAATTAACTTAATCTAATTAATCTGTTAATTAAACTAATTAGCATGGTTAGTTAGTTAGCAGTGTATGACAAGTGGGGTCCATCCCCATAACGATAAAAGAAATATATAAATAAAATTAAATATTAATTAATTAATTAACTTAATTAACTTAATTAATTCTGTCTAAAATTAACTAATTAAGATTAATTAACCTAATAACTATTTAACTTAATCAATTAGCTAAAGTAATCAAACCTGTTTAGTTAGCCTAGGTCTATGACAGGTGGGTCCCACTGGACCCACAGGCCAGGTTTGACTCTGGTCAGGTGGGTTTGACCTACTGACGTCATGGTGATGTCATGCTGACATCACCTTTCACTGTTCTGGATAATGTTCTACTAAAATAATTAATTAAATGCTAAAAATGATTTAAATCTTTTAAAGACAATATAAAATAAACCGTAGCTCAGATGGAAAAACTTTGACATGAAAGTTGCTCAAAACGACGAGACGAATCCGGATACGCAGCCCGTTCGTCCGCCACGCATCCCTAGCATAGCGAACACGCAACTTTCCCCCTCCGGTTCATTTGTCCGAAAACGCAAAACAACGGGGATATTTTCCCGGATGTCCCCCCCCCCCGTCACCGGTACCACCTCATACCGCGTTAGAGCACCGCTACTTGTCATGTCGTGCATCACTATGCATCTGTTTGCTTAATATTTATTGTTTCTCCCTCCTCTTCTCTCGCTAGGCACCGAGACCGTCGCCGCTGCTACCCAGTACGACTACGGTGTTGACGACCCCTCTCTCTTGCCAGAGCAACCAGGCAAGCCCCCCTTGACCACCAGATATCGCCTATTCTTCTCTATTGCTTGCATTAGAGTAGTGTAGCATGTTACTACTTTCCGTTAATCCTATTTTGATGCATAGCCTGTCATTGTTGCTCCAGCTATTGATACCTTACCTGCAATCCTAATGCTTAGTATAGGATGCTAGTTTATCATCAGTGGCCCTACATTCTTGTCCGTCTGCCATGCTATACTATCGGGCCGTGATCACTCGGGAGGTGATCACGAGTATATACTATATACTTTATACATGATACATGTGATGACTAAAGTCGTGTTGGCTCGAGGAGTACCCGCGGTTGATTCATGAAATGGGGGCTAGAAGGACATACTTTCCCGACGGCCCTATGTGTGGATCTTCGTGGCGAAGCGACAGGGCAGGTTGAGACCACCTAGGAGAGAGGTGGGCCTGGCCCTGGTCGGCGTTCGCGGTTATTTCAAGATAACACGTTTAACAAGATCTTGGTATTTGATCTGAGTCTGGCCACTGGCCTATACGCACTAACCATCTACGCAGGGACTGTTATGGGCACTCGACGTTGTGGTATCAGCCGAAGCCTCCGTGATGTCAGCGATTGAGCGGCGTGCGCCGGATTGGACCGTAAGCCTGCTCTTGTATTAAGGGGGCTAGTTCTGCTTCCGGCCGCATTCGCAACGTGCAGGTGTGCAAAGGGCGATGGGCCTAGACCCCTACGCCATAGGATTTAGACCGGCGTGCTGACCTCTCTGTTGTGCCTAGGTAGGGCTGCGACGTGTTGATCTTCCGAGGCCGGGCATGACCTAGAAAAGTGTGTCCAGACAAAGGGGATCGAGCATGTTGGGAAATGTGGTGCACCCGTGCAGGGAAGTTAATCTATTCGAATAGCCGTGATCTTCGGTAACAGGACGACTTGGAGTTGTACCTTGACCTTATGACAACTAGAACCGGTTACTTAATAAAACACACCTTTTCAAGTGCCAGATACAACCCGGTGATTGCTCTCTAACAGGGCGACGAGGAGAGGATCGCCGGGTATGATTATGCTACACGATGCTACTTGGTGAACTTACCATCTACTCTCTTCTACATGCTGCAAGATGGAGGTGGCCAGAAGCGTAGTCTTCGACAGGACTAGCTATCCCCCACTTATTCTGGCATTCTACAGTTCAGTCCACATATGATACCCTTATTCCATTTGATACCAATGCATACATATGTAGTGTAGCTCCTTGCTTGCGAGTACTTTGGATGAGTACTCACGGTTGCTTTGCTCCCTCTTTTCCCCCTTTCTATACCCAATTGATGCGACCAGAAGTTGGAGTCCAAGAGCCAGACGCCACTGTCGATGACGACTGCTATTACTCGGGACGTGCCTACTACTACGTGCAACCCGCTGACGACGACCAGGAGTAGTTTAGGAGGATCCCAGGCAGGAGGCATGCGCCTCTTTCGATCTGTATTCCAGTTTGTGCTAGCCTTCTTAAGGCAAACTTGTTTAACTTATGTCTGTACTTAGATATTGTTGCTTCCGCTGACTCGTCTATGATCGAGCTCTTGTATTCGAGCCCTCGAGGCCCCTGCCTTGTAATATGATGCTTGTATGACTTATTTTATTTGTAGAGTTGTGTTGTGATATCTTCCCGTGAGTCCCTGATCTTGGTCGTACACGTTTGCGTGTATGATTAGTGTACGGTCAAATCGGGGGCCTCACAAGTTGGTATTAGAGCCGACTTCCTGTAGGAATCCCCCTTCCACACTCCTTGGCCGAAGTTGTGTCTAGTCATTATAAAACTTTTACTAACATGGCTGTGTGCCTTACGGGCCCACGTTGCCATTGGGTGCTATTAGGATATTTTATTCCTTGTCTATACTCTGAGATTCTGATCTCTCTTCTATTCGGGTGAAATGGTTTTACTAACTCTAACATTAGGATCTCGTGATCACATCCACCCGAAGAGCCCCTTGTTACAGATGACCACCTACTGTACCGAAGGATTCGGAAGATACTCTCCGTTGTTCTCTCGAGACTTTGTGCCCATTGCTCTTGCCATCCCCTTCCACCGAAATATCCCTATGGGTAAATACCTACACCTGTCATCCTTACTTTTATTCCCAGTTAATCTTGTTATTACAAGATACCCCGAAATTCTCTCTATTATTCCGAAAATACCTTGTGCCCACTGCCCTTGTAGTTCTTTGCAACCTGAATACCCCTACGAATAATTTCTCGCACTTATCAAGTATCCGCTCCTCCCCAGTGGATACATGTTTTTAACAGAAGTCTTCAAAATACCATTCGATCTCCGAAAATCCTCAACAGCCTATTGCTCTTGAAATTCTTGCTTGCTTGCATTATGATTAACCTCATAAGTCCGGTAATCTTATTGGCATCTTTAGTCATTATCAATTTGTGTCTGTTGAATCAATATGTTGTGAATGCTCGCAATCCTTAATCAGATCCTTCATTTCGTCCTTTTGGCTCAGACGTCATTTTAAACATGAGCTGGATCTCGACCAATCAAATTGCCATCGATTGTACCCTTAAGGCTATTCAACTTATCCATCCCTAATCAGAGCATTGCTTCTGATCCTTTGTCTTGGAATTCATAATTCCTTTCATTTGAGCTTTGAGTTAGTCAGCTGTTTCTATAATATGATCTCCTTGCATTCTTTCTTCCTCTGGTTGAGTACCGATGCTCACATCAGATCCCTTGTGGACCACCAGACCCTTTGTCGAAAATTTATCCGACAACGTCCTTCATATTCAATAAGCTTGTGAGCATTTCCTCGGATACATAATGCCTTTGGTAAATTGTATCCTCTCCTTTTGTCAACCATGCTCTACCTTCGAGCTTGTGTTATTTACTCTTTAAGTTGTGGTATATGTTCCTAAGATGCCCCGATGGGTTGAACCAACGTCTTCCCTAATCTGTGTGAATCCAAAAGTTTTCACGGGTCATACTTATCTGGTATTGCACAAGGTAAAACTTTCAACAACTAATGTCATTTTTGAAAAGCGAGAGGTGAATGGAAGGTTATACATTGAGGAAGTGGAAGTCGACCTTGAACCTTTGTGTTCATGCCCATGGACACGATGTAAATCCTATCATGAAAGCTTCTTGTAATAATAACTATTTCCTTGATATAATATGCTTTGGAATCGGTGAATTGATCCTTTGCAATCGTGATTCCAACCATATGTTCTTCTTTGATCCCCTTTCTCGCGCAAGTTTAAGCACTTGTCTTCTGTGGATCAATACCCCGGTCCAACCTCTACTTTGATCTGTCGTCGAGCATTACCCCCTGGTATCTCGAGATTATCACGGAACTGCATAACTTCTTACGAGTTCTTCTTCAAGTACTACATTCTCACTGATTCATTTTTTTCACGGGCTCTGAGTTATTAAACACTCATAGACACCGATAACTGAATCGAGTCAGCATTGCGATTCAACAAGTATTAGAACTCTTCATTCCTTACAAATTTAATAACTCGATCACATCATTCCTAGCCTAATTGGCTATATCATTTTCGTGGTGATTTTAACTGTGCTACCTGTTCCTTATTCCTGGAGCATAAATTTCGGCGGTGAGCTAAGCTTACGTCGATCTTCCTTGTCTTATCATTTCACCTCAAACAGCAAGCTTGATTCTGAGTTGGTGTAGTATCCGTGGTTCCAATAATCTTTCTCTACATTAGTCATGTTGCTTGATGTAGCCGCTGTTCAATTGCTTCTTCGTGGAGCCTCTTGACAAAAAATGTCATGATCATCATCAACATTCTGAGCTCTTCCAGGATACCAATTGAATTCATGATGAGAAATACCATCCTTGCCCTTGATGATTTGTTTTATCATCAACCTTTTTATTGCCTTCCATTCAACACAAACTTGTCCATGTTTTGTGTTATACCTTGAGTTCCTTGCTATCCAACATTTGTTCTTATTTACCTTTGAGTATTACCATCTTTTATGTAAAGAATGTCGTGAGAATTTCACCACCTCTTAAGAGATCTTGATACAGGTGATACCTCTTGCCATATCGGTTCATTCCTTGGTCCCCGTGTTGTTTCTAACCGGAAAACCGACAATTGTACTATGATGTGCGACTTCAAAACTTCTAGCAAGCCTATTGCTTTGAAGTTAATGATCGATATTTCATTCTTAGATCAATTGTTATCGAATCACCATTCTAACATTGATCGTGCTACCTAAGCCCATACTTCGGGTGCACCTTTCAATCAATGACTAACTGTGTATGTTTTCCTCGAGCATACCTCATTATATCATTTGATCTGACAAAGGTTATCTCCTTGTTCGAATACTGGTGGGGAATCCATCTTTTGGAAATCTCGATTCATTGTCGCTGAGTTCATCAGCCACCTCTGTTGGGGAACATAGTAATTTCAAAAAAATTCCTACGCACACGCAAGATCATGGTGATGCATAGCAACGAGAGGGGAGAGTGTTGTCTACGTACCCTCGTAGACCGATAGCGGAAGCATTATGACAACGCGGTTGATGTAGTCGTACGTCTTCACGGCCCGACCGATCAAGCACCGAAACTACGGCACCTCCGAGTTTTAGCACACGTTCAGCTCGATGACGATCCCCGGACTCCGATCCAGCAAAGTGTCGGGGAAGAGTTCCATCAGCACGACGGCGTGGTGACGATCTTGATGTTCTACCGTCGCAGGGCTTCGCCTAAGCACCGCTACAATATTATTGAGGAGTATGGTGGAAGGGGGCACCGCACACTGCTAAGAAAACGATCATGAAGATCAACTTGTGTGTCTAGGGGTGCCCCCTGCCCCCATATATAACTGTCATCGAAACCTTAAGCGTGTGGACCCTACGGGTTCGAGAACAATGTAGACATGACCGAGACACGTCTCCGGTCAATAACCAATAGCGGAACCTGGATGCTCATATTGGCTCCCACATATTCTACGAAGATCTTTATCGGTCAGACCGCATAACAACATACGTTGTTCCCTTTGTCATCGGTATGTTACTTGCCCGAGATTCGATCGTCGGTATCTCAATACCTAGTTCAATCTCGTTACCGGCAAGTCTCTTTACTCGTTTCTTAATACATCATCTCGCAACTAACTCATTAGTTGCAATGCTTGCAAGGCTTATGTGATGTGCATTACCGAGAGGGCCTGGAGATACCTCTCCGACAATCGGAGTGACAAATCCTAATCTCGAAATACGCCAACCCAACATTTACCTTTGGAGACACGTGTAGAGCTCCTTTATAATCACCCAGTTATGTTGTGACATTTGGTAGCACACAAAGTGTTCCTCCGGCAAACGGGAGTTGCATAATCTCATAGTCATAGGAACATGTATAAGTCATGAAGAAAGCAATAGAAACATACCAAACGATCGGGTGCTAAGCTAATGGAATGGGTCATGTCAATCACATCATTCTCCTAATAATGTGATCCCGTTAATCAAATCACAACAGATGTCTATGGTTAGGAAACATAACCATCTTTGATTAACGAGCTAGTCAAGTAGAGGCATACTAGTGACACTCTGTTTGTCTATGTATTCACACATGTATTATGTTTCCGGTTAATACAATTCTAGCATGAATAATAAACATTTATCATGAAATAAGGAACTAAATAATAACTTTATTATTGCCTCTAGGGCATATTTCCTTCAACCTCGTCATCCTCTCCTTGGTTTAATGATGAACTCATGATTCGGAACTTGCTTCCATAGTTCATTTCCTGATAATCTTACAATGTCATCTCATCTATTGGAGTTGCACCTTTTTCTTCTCAGGCATCCCGAGTCTGGGGTATCCTAACACCAATCAGACCTGAATCTCGGTCAGATACGATGGTTGGAACATATTCCCAAGAGTTATAACATTGGTCTTTAACCCAATAAGGTGATGTCATCCTAACACACCTGCCCGGAGGACCTATTGTTATAGTTTCCTTTTAGCAAGGTTAGTCATTCTTCCATGAAGAAATTGTAAGACTTATTCTATAAGTTTTTCCTGATGGATCCTTTGTGTATCCAAAGTCCGATCTTTACCCAGTGACCATGTCAATGCTATCTCGAAGCTTGTTTGTGGTACTCCAATTATCAACTAGAACATTTGAAGCCCAATGCTAAATATTTCCTGCTCAATTACCCAAACACCACTGTATGAGTAGTGTCATGAAATTTCCCTCACTTTACCTAAAGAGTTTTCTACATTATATCCAGTCATGGATATCATGCTCTACTTGTCCTTGGGAGGATATACCCCTGGAATATGTGTTTTAACACATTTTCCTTTCCATTGTTCTGTTTAATCTAATAATCATATTTTCCTTTCCATTGTTTGGTTTAACCTTTCTTGTGATCTATATGATCTAAGGAGTAATATTCTCCTGCTTATGTAAACACCTCGTTGTACAATTCTGTCAGCAAGACCCTGTTACTGTGTTGATAACATTTCGGTAACCACTAATGGGCGAGAAGTTTGCCTATTGGTCCGCCTCGTTCAACGAGTAGGAATATGGTTCACTTCGTCCCTCGCCCTTGGTACCGACATTGTTGGCGACATAACTGACAGACTATTTTCTGACATGCCTTGCTATCATGACCATGCAAGATGACATCACCCTCCCTATTTTTAACCCACATGGTGGGCCCATAACCCACAATTCCACAGGATCGAAACCCGACTCTCCTATACACCCCCGGTTTCCAAAGTCAATTCCTCTCACTTGGCCTCGTATGTGATTCACGAGCCACCTTCCGAGAGATCATCAATTCTGCTATCAGACACAATACTTATTCCCATTGCTTTGAACCCCTTTTCACGCACTGTTTCAGGCATCGAACGAATGCCTGCCCGCTCGAAACTTCCCATGATACCTCCTTACTTTGCTCTCGATATTTTCATAAGTTTCAATTCGAGAGTTACTTCTGCCACCTTCCTCGATATTATCGACCAGGTAGTCAACATTGCAGAGGTCTGTTCTCCCAGAATGCCCACCCTTTATTCTTTCGTAAGTACGATGGAGTTCCTGAAGAAAGGACGCCGACTTCATCATGATGACTTAAAGCAGAGAAATGAAGACATCAATGTATTGGACTGGCCTCTTCGAGAAGAGCAAGCCAGGATGAGAAGAATCGCTAGTTTCGTTACCAAACCTTCCCCCCTTTCACTACCTCTTAAATCTCGGGACGAGATTTCTTATAGTGGAGGAGAATTGTGACGCACGGATAATTAGACTATAGTAACTCCTTGCTAATGATGCCACGTCACCTCTATTGTTGTAGTTAATCTCGGGTTAGTTCAAAACCGATTCAAATTCAAAATTTAATTAAAGGCAAACATAAAAAAATTTCAAAGATACAGAACAAAATGTTTGGGTTGTGCTAGTTAATGCATAGATGCTTATGATGAAGAATCCACATTTTTATATAATGTATAAATGCACTGAAATGATTTAAACGGTAGAAAAAACATTATTTAAATACCTTTGGTATTTTATAAAAAACACTAAACTATTTTATTTTGGGTTAAAACCTTTTGTGGATGAGGGTTGTTTTGAAAAGTTAATTTAGGAGCTATTGTCATATATTTTTCTAAGTAAAAATAAAGTAGAACTAAAATCCAAACAGAGAAGAAAATAAATAAAGAAAAGAGAACACAAAAACAGAAAACAAAAGAATTAAAACAGAAACCCCTCCCCCCATGGGCCAGTCGACCCAGCTGGTAGCCAGGCCGGCCCAACCGGCATTGCCCACTCCCTTATCCCCTCTCGCCCGAAACCCTAACCCCCCCCCACTACTCCCACTCGCCCCCACTCCCTCCCCCTCATCCCACTCCTCCTCTACCCC
>NC_041390.1:578823330-578838802 GCF_002162155.2 Triticum dicoccoides
GCCATCCCTCGCGGCACCACGCGCGCGAGCCCCTAGCTCGTGACCGCTGCCTCTCGCGCACGTGCGCCCTGCTGCTGCTGCTCGCCGCAGCTGCCCTGCTCCGCCACCTCCCCCCATGTCCCGATTCGCCTACAGCCGCCGCTTGCGTCGGCCCGCCCTGCCCCGCGCGCCCCTGCTCCTCTGCGCCACGACGTCCGCCGTCGCCGGCCACCGTGAGCCCGCTCCCCCTCGCCGTGCGCTCCTCCCTGTGGTATCCTATCAGGCGCCAGCAACGCCCGCATGCCCCGGCGCCCATAACTACACCACCCGGTGCCCGCTAAGGCCATATGGGCCTATGGCAAACGAGCCCCGCCCAGAACGTTTATATAAAAAAGGAATTTTAAAAATAATAATAAATAAAAATGTTAATTAATTAATTAATTAATTAATTATGTTTAATTAGTTTAATTAACTTAATCTAATTAATCTGTTAATTAAACTAATTAACATGGTTAGTTAGTTAGGAGTGTATGACAAGTGGGGTCCATCCCCAGAACGTTAAAAAGAAATATATAAATAAAATTAAATATTAATTAATTAATTAACTAAATAATTAACTTAATTAATTCTGTCTGAAATTAACTAATTAAGATTAATTAACCTAATAACTATTTAACCTAATCAATTAGCTAAACTAATCAAACCTGTTTAGTTAGCCTGGGTCTATGACAGGTGGGTCCCACTAGACCAACAGGCCAGGTTTGACTCTGGTCAGCTGGGTTTGACCTGCTGACATCATGGTGATGTCATGCTGACATCACCTTTCACTGTTCTGGATAATGTTCTATTAAAATAATTAATTAAATGCTAAAAATGATTTAAATCTTTTAAAGTCAATATAAAATAAACTGTAGCTCGGATGGAAAAACTTTGTACATGAAAGTTGCTCAAAACGACGAGGCGAATTCGGATACGCAGCCCGTTCGTCCGCCACACATCCCTAGCATAGCGAACACGCAACTTTCCCCCTCCGGTTCATCTGTTCGAAAACGCGAAACATCGGGGATATTTTCCCGGATGTTCCCCTCCTTCACCGGACCACCTCATACCGCGTTAGAGCACCCCTAGCACCGCTACTTGTCATGTCATGCATCACTATGCATCTGTTTGCTTAATATTTATTGTTTCTCCCTCCTCTTCTCTCGCTAGACACCGAGACTGACGCCGCTGCTACCCAGTACGACTACGGTGTTGACGACCCCTCTCTCTTGCCAAAGCAACCAGGCAAGCACCCCTTGACCACTAGATATCGCCTATTCTTCTCTACTGCTTGCATTAGAGTAGTGTAGCATGTTACTGCTTTCCGTTAATCCTATTTTGATGCATAGCCTGTCATTGTTGCTCCAGCTGTTGATACCTTACCTACAATCCTAATGCTTAGTATAGGACGCTAGTTTATCATCAGTGGCCCTACATTCTTGTCCATCTGCCATGCTATACTATCGGGTCATGATCACTCGGGAGGTGATCACGAGTATATACTATATACTTTATACATGATACATGTGATGACTAAAGTTGGGTTGGCTCGAGGAGTACCCGCGGTTGATTCACGAATTGGGGGCTGGAAGGACATACTTTCCCGGTGGCCCTCTATGTGGATCTTTGTGGCGAAGCGATAGGGCAGGTTGAGACCACCTAGGAGAGAGGTGGGCCTAGCCCTGGTCGGCGTTCGCGGTTATTTCAAGATAACACATTTTACGAGATCTTGGTATTTGATCTGAGTCTGGCCACTAGCCTATACGCACTAACCATCTAAGAGGGGACATTTATGGGCACTCGACGTCGTGGTATCAGCCGAAGCCTTCGTGATGACAGCGACTGAGCGGCGCGCGCCGGATTGGACCGTAAGCCTGCTCTTGTATTAAGGGGGCTAGTTCTGCTTCCGGCAGCGTTTCCAACGTGTAGGTTTGCAAAGGGCGATGGGCCCAGACCCCTGCGCCATAGGATTTAGACCGGCGTGCTGACCTCTCTGTTGTGCCTAGATAGGGCTGTGATGTGTTGATCTTCCGAGGCCGGGCATGACCCAGAAAAGTGTGTCCGGACAAAGGGGATCGAGCGTGTTGGGAAATGTGGTGCACCCGTGCAGGGAAGTTAATCTATTCGAATAGCCGTGATCTTCGGTAATAGGACGACTAGGAGTTGTACCTTGACCTTATGACAACTAGAACCAGTTACTTAATAAAACACACATTTTCAAGTGCCAGATACAACCCGGTGCTCGCTCTCTAACAGGGCGACGAGGAGAGGATCGCCGGGTATGATTATGGTACACGATGCTACTTGGTGAACTTACCATCTACTCTCTTCTACATGCTGCAAGATGGAGGTGGCCAGAAGCGTAGTATTCGACAGGACTAGCTATCCCCCTCTTATTCCGGCATTCTGTAGTTCAGTCCACATATGATACCCTTATTCCATTTGATACCAATGCATACATATATAGTGTAGCTCCTTGCTTGCGAGTACTTTGGATGAGTACTCACGCTTGCTTTGCTCCCTCTTTTCCCCCTTTCTATACCCGATTGCTGCGACCAGAAGTTGGAGTCCAGGAGCCAGATGCCTCTGTCGATGATGACTGCTATTACTCGGGACGTGCCTACTACTACGTGCAGCCCACTGACGACGACCAGGAGTAGTTTAGGAGGATCCCAGGCAGGAGGCTTGCGCCTCTTTTGATCTGTATCCCAGTTTGTGCTAGCCTTCTTAAGGCAAACTTGTTTAACTTATGTCTGTACTCAGATATTGTTGCTTACACTGACTCGTCTATGATCAAGCTCTTGTATTCGAGCCCTCGAGGCCCTTGCCTTGTAATATGATGCTTGTATGACTTATTTTATTTGTAGAGTTGTGTTGTGATATCTTCCCGTGAGTCCCTGATCTTGGTCGTACACGTTTGCGTGTATGATTAGTATACGGTCAAATTGGGGCGTCACACCATGATAACTCCATCACACCCTATAGTTTCAATCATCATCAAGCCCTTCTACATCGCTATAGCCTCTGATGTGTTTGCATCATGGACATTGTTCAGTAGCCAAGACCCACCGGTGACTAGCTCTCCCAAGTGGTTGCGGAGAACTGCAGCTACTGCACCCGATCCATCTTGGAAGTAAGATGCATCCACATTCATCTTGTAGCTACCAGTTGGTGGTTTTTCCCATGATATCTTCTGTGGCTGCACGGTACCCTCCACTGCTTTGAAGTTTGACGTGATAGCATTGATCGCAAACGCAGTTCTTGCCGGTGGTGCAACAGAATTTCCTTTCACAAATTCTCTCCTCTGCCACCATATGTACCATGCTCCTACCACTACCGATTCTGCAACACCGAGGTTTGATAAGGTCGGTCTTACTCTCACATTATTGCGGACAATTTCATCCAGGACTACACTGCCCGACCGATCTACTGACAATGCTTCGTCTATGATCTCTGATATGTCTCCGTCGTATCTACTTTTCCAAACACTTTTGTCCTTGTTTTGGACTCTAACTTGCATGATTTGAATGGAGCTAACCCGGGCTGATGCTGTTTCCAGCAGAATTGCCATGGTGTTATTTTTGTGCAGAAATAAAAGTTCTCGGAATGACCTGAAAATCAACGGAGAATTATTTTGAAATATATAAAAAATAATGGAAGGAAGATCCACGTCAGGGGGGCCTCCACCTGTCCACGAGGGTGGGGGCGCGCCCTACCCCTGGGCGCGCCCCCTGCCTTGTGGGCCCCCTGACGCTCCACCGACCTCAACCCTGACTCCATATATTCACTTTCGAGGAGAAAAAAACAGAGAGAAAGATTCATTGCGTTTTATAAAACGGAGCCGCCGCCAAGCCCTAAACTCTCTCGGGAGGGCTGATCTGGAGTCCGTTCGGGGCTCCGGAAAGGGGAATCCGTCGCCATCGTCATCATCAACCATCCTCCATCACCAATTTCATGATGCTCACTGCCGTGCGTGAGTAATTCCATCATAGGCTTGCTGGACGGTGATGGGTTGGATGAGATTTATCATGTAATCGAGTTAGTTTTGTTAGGGTTTGACCCCTAGTATCCACTATGTTCTGAGATTGATGTTGCTATGACTTTGCTATGCTTAATGCTTGTCACTAGGGCCCGAGTGCCATGATTTCAGATTTGAACCTATTATGTTTTCATGAATATATGTGAGTTCTTGATCCTATCTTGCAAGTCTATAGTCACCTACTATGTGTTATGATCCGGCAACGCCGAAGTGACAATAATTGGGACCACTCCCGGTGATGACCGTAGTTTGAGGAGTTCATGTATTCACTATGTGTTAATGCTTTGGTCCGGTACTCTATTAAAAGGAGGCCTTAATATCCCTTAGTTTCCAATAGGACCCCGCCGCCACGGGAGGGTAGGACAAAAGATGTCATGAAAGTTCTTTTCCTTAAGAACATATGACTATATTCGGAATACATGCCTACATTACATTGATGAACTGGAGCTAGTTCTGTGTCACCCTAGGTTATGGCGTTACGTGATCGATCGCATCCCGCATAATTCTCTATCACCGATCCATTGCCTACGAGCTTTCCATATATTGTTCTTCGCTTATTTAGTTTTCTGTTGCTATTGTTACAATCACTATAAAACACCAAAAATATTACTTTTGCTATCGTTACCACTGCTATCATATTACTTTGCTACTAAATACCTTGCTGCAGATATTAAGTTTTTAGGTGTGGTTGAATTGACAATCCAGCTGCTAACACTTGAGAATATTCTTTGGCTCCCCTTGTGTCGAATCAATAAATTTGGGTTGAATACTCTACCTCGAAAACTGTTGCAATCCCCTATACTTCTGGGTTATCAAGACTATTTTCTGGCGCCGTTGCCGGGGAGCATAGCTCTATTCTTTGAGTCACTTGGGATTTATATCTTCTTATCATTATGAAGAACTTAAAAGATCCAAGAACCAAGATTTATCCCTCAACTACGAGGGGAGGTAAGGAACTACCATCTAGCTCTGCACTTGATTCACCTTCTATTTTGAGTAAGCTTGCGACAACTAGACCTGCTTCTGCTATTAATTCTGATATGTCGCATGTTATTGATGATGCCACTTCTGCTATGCATGATACTTATGATGAAACTACTTCTATGCTTGATACTACTATACCACTTGGTGAATTTCTTGATGAACAACTTGCTAGGGCTAGAGAGAATGAAATTATTGAAACTGATAATATTGATGAAAGTGATGATGAAGATTCTCCCCCTAGATATGAATTACATGTTGTGCCTGAGGGCTATGTTATGGATGAAGTAACTGCTAGAGATTTTCTTGCTTGCAATGATAGGAGTGATCTTAAGAAACTATTAGCTTAGCTGAAACAAAAAACTTTGAATGCTAGGATGAAATATGATCCTGCTTATGCTACTTCACCTATCTTTGTTAGTGATAAGGATTATGATTTCTCTGTTGATCCTGAGATAATTACTTTAGTTGAATCTGATCCTTTCTATGGCTATGAATCTGAAACTGTTGTAGCACATCTTACTAAATTAAATGATATAGCCACCCTGTTCACTAATGATGAGAAAACTCGCTATTATTATATCCTTAAATAATTCCGTTCTCATTAAAGGGTGATGCTAAGACATGGTTTAATTCTCTTGATCCTGGTTGTGTGCGTAGTCCCCAGGATATGAATTATTACTTCTCTGCTAAATATTTCCCCGCTCATAAGAAACAAGCTGCTTTAAGGGAAATATATAATTTTGTGCAAATTGAAGAAGAGAGTCTCCCACAAGCTTGGGGGAGGCTTCTCCGATTACTTAATGCTTTGCCTGATCATCCTCTCAAGAAAAATGAAATACTTGATATCTTTTATAATGGACTAACCGATGCTTCCAGAGACCACCTGGATAGTTGTGTTGGTTGTGTTTTCAGGGAAAGAACACCAGATGAAGCTGAAATTCTATTGAATAATATGTTGACTAATGAAAATAATTGGACACTTCCTGATCCAATCCCTGATCCAACTCCGAAGAAAAGTGGTATTCTATTTCTCAGCCTTGAAGATATGCAAGAGGCAAAGAAATCTATGAAAGAAAAAGGTATTAAAGCTGAAGATGTTAAGAATTTACCTCCTGTTAAAGAAATACATGGTCTTGATCCATCTCCTATTGAAGAAACACATGGTCTTGATAACCCGACACAGGTAGTGAAGGTAAATTCTCTCTATAGATATGATAAAGCTGAAATCCCTCCTACTAAGTTTGCTAGCCAATGCTTAGATGAGTTTGATAACTTTATGGTTAAGCAAGAAGATTTTAATGCTTATGTTGGTAGACAATTGAAACATGATGCTTATATGATTGAACACTTGAGTGATTATATGGCTAATGTTAAAGGTGAACTTAAACTCATTTGCAAACATGCTTCTATGGTTACCACTCAAGTAGAACAAGTACTTAAAGCTCAGAATGATTTTCTCAATAATTGAATAGTAAAAATAATGATTTTGCTATTAGAGTGGCTACTAGAACTGGTAAAAAGACTCAGGAACCTTTGTATCCTGAAGGCCATCCTGAGAGAATTGAGTAGGATTCTCAGAGAAATAATGTAGATGCACCTAGTCCTTCTAAGAAGAAGAAAAAGAAAAATGATAGGACTTTGCATGCTTCTAGTGAACCTGTTCTAGACACACCTGAGAATCCCAATGATATTTCTATTTCTGATGCTAAAACACAATCTGGTAATGAACATGAACCTAGTGATAATGTTAATGATGATGTTCATGTCGATTCTCAACCTAGCAATGATAATGATGTAGAAAATGAACCTATTGTTGATCTTGATAACCCACAATCAAAGAATCAGCGTCATGATAAGAGAGACTTTGTTGCTAGGAAGCACGGTAAAGAAAGAAAACCATGGGTTCAGAAACCCATGCCTTTTCCTCCTAAACCATCCAAGAAAAAGGATGATGAGGATTTTGAGCGCTTTGCTGAAATGATTAGACCTATCTTCTTGCGTATGTGTTTGACTGATATGCTTAAAATGAATCCTTATGCTAAGTACATGAAAGATATTGTTACTAATAAAAGAAAGATACCGGAAGCTGAAATTTTCACCATGCTTGCTAATTATACTTTTAAGGGTGGAATACCTAAGAAACTAGGAGATCCCAGAGTACAAACTATACCATGCTCCATTAAAAGAAACTATGTTAAAACTGCTTTATGTGATCTTGGAGCCGGTGTTAGTGTTATGCCTCTCTATTTATATCGTAGACTTGATTTGAATAAGTTGACACCTACTGAAATATCTTTGCAAATGGCTGACAAATCAACTGCTATACCTGTCGGTATTTGTGAGGATGTGCCTGTTGTGGTTGCAAACGTTACTATTTTAACATACTTTGTTATTCTTGATATTCCCGAGGACGATAATATGTCTATTATTCTTGGAAGACCCTTTTTGAATACTGCAGGGGATGTTATTGATTGCACCAAAGGCAATGTCACTTTTCATGTTAATGGTAATGAGCATACAGTACACTTTCCGAGGAAACAACCTCAAGTCCACAGTATCAACTCTATTGCAAAAATTTCATCGATTATTTTTGGAGGTTTTGAATTTCCTATTCCTACTGTCAAGAAGAAATATGATATTCTTATTGTTGGGGATGTGCATATCCCTATTGAGGTAACCTAGTGTTATTCGAAAATCCTCCGGTTCCATGTTACTCGGAATGAGTTTGTTAACAAGACCTGATCAACCTTGTTAGTGGATTCCTTTTGATGAGCATGAGATTGATGAATTTAGAAAACACAACTCTCTGTGCCCTCTTTTTACTTTCTGTTATTTATATTAAATAAAGCAAATATAGTAATTTTTGTTTGTTTTCTGAATTATCCATGCAATAAAAATACCCTGAAAATAAAAGTTCTCCAAATGCGCTGAAATTTAAATATGATTTTTTTCTGGAATATTTGAGAATATATGGCACTGAAAACACAGCAGGGGGAGCAAGCACCTGGCCACGAGGGTGGAGGGCGCGCCCTACCCCCTGGGCGCGCCCCTGCCTTGTGGGCCCATGGTGGCCCCCCTCCACTTATTCTAGCTATCACACACTCCGTCTTCCTCCCACAAAAATCACCAACTATCTCTAACCCGACTCCAAGCTCATTTTGCTGCCATTTTCGATCTCCTTGCTCAAAGCTCCATTCAAAAAACTCCTTTGAGGGATTGTTCCTTGGTATGTGACTCCTCCAATGGTCCAATTAGTTTTTGTTCTAGTGTTTTATTCATTGCATATTTTTGCTGCTTAGGTGACCCTGTTCTTGAGCTTGCATGTCAAATTTATATGGTCAAAAGTAGTTTTGATGCATGACATTGCCTCTAGGCACTTGTAGGAGTAGTTGCTATCAATTTTGTTGAGTTTGGTTCACTTTTATTTTGAAGTTACTAAAAAATTTAGAAATTTTCAGAAAAAGATGAAGATATTTTTAGGGGCTCATCGAGCCGAAGCTCGAAGGATAAGCAAAGTGAGGAGCATAAGAGGCCCAAATATAATCTTCCTCGCACCGCGGAGGTTCGGCCATGTGAATGGCCTTGTGATGATTTCTTGAGAGCAGCCGGGATTTATGATGATTTCTATGAATTGGCTGAGAATGCAGGCCTCACCGCCTTCCTCCACGACCAACACGGACAGTATCTCTTACTCACCAATATCTTTGTGCAACACTTTCATTTCCATGCTAGGAGCTCACCACCTACGGTGGAATTTTATTTATATGATGAGCATAAGGAGATGTCACTTCGTGATTTTTGTCGAGTTTGTTTGATAGCTTTTGAGGGCAGTGTAGAGGAACCACATCGTGACGATGTGGATGGGTTTATTGATACCATTGCTATAGGGGAAACGAGGAAGGTTTCCGACGCACGAATTACTAGCATACATTTTCCTATTTTATGTTACTTCGCAATATTTGCTAGTAGATGCTTAATTGGTCGCGGAAACTGTGGCAACCTTAGTGCCCCTGATATTGTTATTTTGTGCCATGCCTTGTTCCGTGATGACACATTCATTTATTATGGGCTCTATTGTTGCAAAGCGGTTAAATCTTAACCGTATAAGGGCCCCATCCTTGGAGGGATCTTCGCCTCGCACCTCGCTGCACACTTTAACATACCTATTAGGCATTATGAGAAGGAAGAGAAGTTGCTACCTCCTGTTTTTCTAGATTATAAGAGTATGGTAGCACATGATTTTATTGTTAAGAATAGGGAAAAGGCGCTTAAGTACAAATTAATATTTGTGAAAAATCATCCTGAAACTATTAGCTTGCCTGCTCCTTCTTTCTTTGATTTATCTGCAGGCAAGTACCTTGTTCCGTTGGAGGCCATTCACGCCTACCGGAACCCTACATCAGCTACGGAGCCAGAGCCGGAACCACAATTTGATCCTCCACGACAGTCTGATTACCAGTGGGATCCAGAGGTGATTGCCAACCAGTGGCAATCCAAGGTTTCCTCGGAGTACGACCCCAACTATTACTTTGGATATCCGCCAGGCCAGCCGTGGCCATAGAACAACTTAGGCCAAAAGCCTAGGCTTGGGGGAGTACGTATTTCTCACTGACATTACATTTATGTTCACACACTCATTGCTAGTTGTCGGTGCTCATACCTTTTTCATTGTATCATCCATGCTAGTATATTTTCCTTTTTATGCTTTCTTCTTGTGTGTTTAGTAAACCTTAAGAAAAACAAAAAAAAATTAGTTGTAAGCTTTTAATCAGTTTACTTCCCATGCTTGTAGTAGTAATTAAAAAGAAAATCCAAAAAGATTTCTCGTTCTTCTTTTGCTTGTTGGGAGTTTTCCCGTGTAAACATTTTTATTTCTTTTATTTTTCTTTGGGGTCGATAGGAGAAGACCATAATGAAAATGTTGAGTGGCTCTCAAATGCATTATTGTTGATCTAACAAAGAGCCCATATTACCTTGTCTTCTCTCTTGAATTGAATGCTTGCAGATTCCAGCTTAGTCCAATGCACGTGCACTATTATTACTATTCACACTATTTGGTCGTGTAAGTGAAAGGCAATAATGATGATTATATGATGAACTTATTGAGATGAGAAAATCTAGTATGAACTCGACCTCTCTTGTTTTTGTAAATATGATTAGTCCATCGTTCCTGATTCAGCCTATTATGAATAAACATGTTTGCAATGACAATTAGAGATTATAGTTGCTTATGCCATGCTTAATTAGCTAGGAGCTTATAATGGTTTACCTTGCATGCCAACATGCTATCAAAATGGTTGTGATGTGGTATGATAGGGCGGTACCCTCTTTTGAACGATTCGAGTGGCTTGACTTGGCACATGTTCACGCATGTAGTTGAAACAAAATCAACATAGCCTCTACGATATTTATGTTCATGGTGCATTATATCCTACTCATGCTTGCATTCGGTGTTGATTAATTTTAATGCATGTTCATGACTATTGTCGCTCTCTAACTGGTCGCTTCCCACTTTTTTGCTAGTCTTCACTTGTACTAAGCGGAAATACTGCTTGTGCATCCAATTCCATAAACGCCAAAGTTGTTCCATATGAGTCCACCATAGCTACCTATATACGGTATCTACCTGCCGTTCCAAGTAAATTTGTATGTGCCAAACTCTAAACCTTCAAATAAACATTCTGTTTTGTATGCTCGAATAGCTCATTTATCAACTAGGGTTGTCCGTATCTTCCATGTTAGGCGGGTTATTCTTAAGAGGAGTGGACTCCGCTCCCCACTCACGAGAAAATGAATGGTCGCCGGGATGGCCAGTCCCATGCTTTAAGCAAATCAAATCAAAATAATTGCAAACAAAACTCCCCCGGGACTGTTGTTAGTTGGAGGCACTCGCTGTTTCAAGCAAGCCATGGATTGATGCTTATTGGTGGAGGGGGAGTATAAACTTTACCATTTTGTTTGGGAACCGCCTATAATGTGTGTAGCATGGAATATATCGCCATCTCTCGGTTGTTATGTTGACAATGAAAGTATACCGCTCAAAATATTATTAATCTCTGTTTCAAAACCGAGCTCTGGAACCTCTACAAATCCCTGCTTCCCTTTGCGAAGGGCCTATCCATTTACTTTTATGTTGAGTCATCACCCTCTTATTAAAGAGCACCAGTTAGAGAGCACCACTATCATTTGCACTCAAAATATTATTCATCTCTGTTTCAAAACCGAGCTTTGGCACCTCTACAAATCTCTGCTTCCCTTTGCGAAGGGCCTATCCATTTACTTTTATGTTGAGTCATCACCCTCTTATTAAAGAGCACCAGTTGGAGAGCACCACTGTCATTTGCATCCATTACTGTTAGTTTACATTGAGTATGACTTGACATGATCTCTTTTACCATGAATTACAATGTCTAGTCAGTCCTTGATCTTTAAAGGTGCTCTGCATTTATGTTTTGCGGTCTCAGAAAAGGCTAGTGAGATACCATCTTGATATCTCGTATCATGATTGTTTTGAGAAAGTGTTGTCATCTGAGATTTATTATTATTGCTTGCTAGTTGATTATGTCATTGATATGAGTAAACATGATACCTAAATGTTATCGTGAATATGGTTAGTTCATAATCTTTGCCGAAAACTTGAATGTTGGCTTTACATATTTACAACAACAAGAGCAAACAAAGTTTGTAAAAGTTTTCCTTTATCACTTTCAGTTTATCAACTAAATTGCTTGAGGACAAGCAAAGGTTTAAGCTTGGGGGAGTTGATACGTCTCCGTCGTATCTACTTTTCCAAATACTTTTGCCCTTGTTTTGGACTCTAACTTGCATGATTTGAATGGAACTAACCCGGACTGACGTTGTATTCAGCAGAATTGCCATGGTCTTATTTTTGTGCAGAAATAAAAGTTCTCGGAATGACCTAAAAACTAACGGAGAATTATTTTGAAATATATAAAAAATACTAGAAGGAAGATCCACGTCAGGGGGGGCCTCCACCTGTCCACGAGGGTGGGGGCGCCCCCCCTGCCTCGTGATCCCCCTGACGCTCCACCGACCTCAACCCTGTCTCCATATATTCACTTTCGGGGAGAAAAAAACCAGAGAGAAAGATTCATCGCGTTTTACGATACTGAGCCGCCGCCAAGCCCTAAACTCTCTCAGGAGGGCTGATCTGGAGTCTGTTCTGGCCTCCGGAGAGGGGAATCCGTCGCCATCATCATCATCAACCATCCTCCATCACCAATTTCACGATTCTCACCGCCATGCGTGAGTAATTGCATCGTAGGCTTGCTGAACGGTGATGGGTTGGATGAGATTTATTATGTAATTGAGTTAGTTTTGTTAGGGTTTGATCCCTAGTATCCACTATATTCTGAGATTGATGTTGCTATGACTTTGCTATGCTTAATGCTTGTCACTAGGGCCCAAGTGCCATGATTTCAGATCTGAACCTATTATGTTTTCATGAATATATGTGAGTTCTTGATTTATCTTGCAAGTCTATAGTCACCTACTACGTGTTATGATCCGACAACCCCGAAGTGACAATAATCGGGACCACTCCCGATGATGACCGTAGTTTGAGGAGTTCATGTATTCACTATGTGTTAATGCTTTGGTCCGATACTCTATTAAAAGGAGGCCTTAATATCCCTTAGTTTCCAATAGGACCCCGCTACCACGGGAGGGTAGGACAAAAGATGTCATGCAAGTTTTTTCCATATGCACGTATGACTATATTCGGAATACATGCCTACATTACATTGATGAACTGGAGCTAGTTCTGTGTCACCCTAGGTTATGACTGTTACATGATCGACAGCATCCCGCATAATTCTCTATCACCGATCCATTGCCTACGAGCTTTCCATATATTGTTCTTCGCTTATTTACTTTTCTGTTGCTATTGTTACAATCACTATAAAACACCAAAAATATTACTTTTGCTATCGTTGCCACTGCTATCATATTACTTTGCTACTAAATACCTTGCTGCAGATATTAAGTTATCAGGTGTGGTTGAATTGAGAAATCAGCTGCTAATACTTGAGAATATTCTTTGGCTCCCCTTGTGTCGAATCAATAAATTTGGGTTGAATACTCTACCCTCGAAAACTGTTGCGATCCCCTATACTTGTGGGTTATCAATCTCCGTCAGACCCATTGCTCGCCATACTTAGCACATTGGCAAGTGAAAATGAAGTGTCGAATATCCTCTGCCCCGTCCGGGCATAGCGGGCAGTTAGGGGACACCTTTATGTGTCTATTCGCTAGGACAGAGCGAGTCGCGACTGTGCCATGCAATACCTTCCAAGCAAAAATCTTAACCTTTGATGGTACTCTTAATTTCGAGAGAGTTTCCCATACTAGATTAATCATTGAGCTGCCCTGCCCATCGGACCTTCTGATTTGTGTGTCCTGTTTGTGGTGCCACTCAACATAATATGCTGACCGAACTGTAAATGTATATGATTTCGTGAAGTTCCATGCCACAAAGTCCTCCATCAGCTGGACATTCAAAGGAATCCGCAAGATCTTGTCAACATCTACCGGAGAGAAAATGCTTCTGATAAGAGCTTCGTCCCACTCCCCTGAGTATGGGTCGATTAATTTTTCCATTCTAGAAAGTAGGCAGGTACCTTTCGGGGTTAGGATCTTCATGTTTGGGTTGTTCAGCACCCAGCAATCGGTCCAAATGTTGATGTTTGAGCCTGTACCGACACGCCAAATATGACCTCTCATGAATGTTTGTATACCCGAAACAATAGATTGCCATGTAAATGAGGAGCCTCTCTTATTTCCAGCCTTCAGGATATTGCCATCAGGGTAATATTTTGCACGAAGAACTCTTGCACATAAAGTATTAGGTTTGGAAATCAGCCTCCAACACTGTTTTGCAAGTAATGCCAAGTTGAAAGCATGGAGATCACGAAATCCCATTCCACCCTCATTTTTTGGAAAGCACATGTGCCACCATACCCACCAGTGCATCCTCCTTTGATCATCCTCATCACCCCACCAAAAGCTTGCAATGGCATCCGTGATTTCCTTGCACACTTTTTTCGGAATCTTAAAGACACCCGTAGCAAAAACAGGGAGGGATTGAATAATTGCTTTGAGAAACAACATAGTCATTGTTGTTGCAGTGACACTGTCCCAAAACTTCGACTTCATCGCATCATGGTGAGAAACAACATAGACACACTGAAACAACTGCTTCGAAAGGATAAGTCCCGACCTAGCACTGCTCACAAGCCTTGTCGTTGCCACACATCACAACGTCACAAACACGAACAAAACCGCCATCCACTGGTTTCTTCAGCCTGTCAGCTTCAAAGACAAAGTCTCCAAGGAGGGAAACGACACAAGAGACATCGCCATCTTCTGTTCTAGGAGTCTGGATCTGAGGTTTCCCTTGGAGCACACATGGGAGGAGAGGCACACAAACACAACAACGCCTTCATGAATGACACAGCATCTGTAGATGTTGTTGTTACCGGCTTCTGTCATGGACCAGACGCAATGAGGCATGGCTCTCTCCTGTTGGTGCGCACTCCACCGCCCGGAACTGGCTAACCACCGAGCCTCCACCAATGTGTTGTGATCAATCGCTAAGTATGTTGTGAAGCCACTGGAGACCCAGTCTGCCACCACAGGGGGCCATCCCCACCTCGCCACATGCCAGTCACCAACGCCGCCGAACATGGAACCACCAAACGCGGAACTACCGGCCAAGACTAGCTCTGCCATCATGTTCAAGTCCCCACAAGGAAGACCCCCACCTCCGTCATAGTGCTGCAAGCCTCACCGTCATAGCTGCCAGACACGAAAGGTCGGATCCCGCCATCTCCCACCCCTTGCCACCGCTGCAGGGATCATGGCTTGGGTTGCCGAGCCTTCTACACTGTGTGCTAAATCTTTCGCAGAGTGTTTGCATGTTGCTACACCTTAAATCGTCAAATCAAAAATATAATACCATGCCGCACTTTTCTGGGCCAAAAGTGTGGCGGACAATTTGTGTGTCACACTTGTGGCAAGTCGTAGCTTAGCCATCCAGTCATACACGCACACGCACACACACACGCGCATGCCCCCGGCACACACAGGAGCAATTTTAGCAGAGCCATCTGAACCGTAAAAAAATATGGAGCGTCCTTTATGTCGACCCTCTCAATCGTCATATTTGACGTCTCGGGGCTGCCTTTTGAAGCGCCTTTCATAAACTTCAGGTGGCTCCCCATCTCACGTGGGATCACGGGGAGGTTGTAGAAAAATAGATGTTTCATTGATGAGTGGATCCCACAATTATGAAGATGACACATATAGAGACTCGGAGTTTGAGTGCTGCCTCTCCAGACTCTATGATATTTTGAAGTGCACTCCGTAATAATTATGAAGACCGTCCTTTTGACAACTCCGCTGGAATTATTC
>NC_041390.1:578839290-578843402 GCF_002162155.2 Triticum dicoccoides
CACGAATGCCTTGTCTTTGAGGGCGAATGTTTCCTGTGCGATTCCAGCTAATAACTGTATTCACCCGAACCCGCAAGGCCGGTGGACGGTGGTGCTCGACCTCCCTCCATCGACTTTGCCTCCCAGCAGCCTGCAGGCATCGCCATCTGAGCAAAGACAAGCGAAACAAACAATGCCCAAAACGAATATAATACTCCAGCTTACTACAGAATTGCAAAAACGTTACAAAGATTTCAGACAAAATGTAAGTGAACCTGCAGAGGTAGTTTTTGTGTGCGGGGGTAACTGACAAGAAACGTATTGATTAACTCGCATTGGGTATTGCAGCTCCTTCCACCCCTGGAACATATGGGGATGCAGTCTCCTATCTCCAATTGTTCACAGCAGAACCAAAGCGGTAAAAATCAGAGAACTTCCTAGGGAAATTAACAACAAGGGTAACGCCGATGGGCCGGGTTCTTTGCGGTTTATCGAAAGGGTTAACCATGGTTCATACTCCCTCCGTTCTGAATTACTTGTCTTGGATTTGTCTAGATACAGAAGTATCTAGCACTAAAATAAGTCTAGATACATCCGTATCTAGACAAATCCAAGACAAGTAATTCAGAATGGAGGGAGTAGATACTAGTACAAAATTGACAGCAACTGACGGGTCTAATTGTAGAGTTCCATAGCACTCGCTGTTTCAATTCAACCTGTTCAACACCCGCAAAAAAAGACATGACCGCACCCGCAAAAAGAAATAATATATTCAACCTGTTCAAAAAAGACTCCAGCAAAGTAACAGATGTGGAAACATGGCATAGGATGAGCAGGAAGTGAGCCGGGAGTGTTACAAGATCACTCGCGTGAGCTTATTGGGCCAGGAAACTGCATGCTCGAGTTGGAGAACTAATTAACAACCCAGCCAGTACAGTTCGTTACATGTACACGTTGCACGCTCAGTATTTTCACAATTCCTACTTATTTATTTATTATATATTCCGATTCTTACTAATTAAATATATTTTAAATTAAATAAATTAATATCAAATCGAAAATATGATAGTATAAGCACTGCAAAAAAAATGTTAATATATTCCCCAAAACGGTCAGTCCCATGCTTAAAAAACTGTTCCCATTTATAAATGAATTTTTTTTGTGTTAAAAAAGAAATCATTTATTGTGAAATATATTTACGTACTTAGGAAAAATTACTCATGCACAATTGTATGTTCATATACTTCAACAAATATGTTTCCAAAACAAATATACATATATTAAATAAAGATAGAAAAATAACAAAACCAATTATTTTTAAAGGAAATAGAACAAAATGGAGAGAACAATAGGGACGATCAGAGCGACTAAGGAGGCAATTGCACTCCTTCATCTACCACGCAAGGCAGCTTCGGTTCTGCCTGGATACGGGTGGCATCCTCCTGATGATGGTATTGTTAAAATCACCAAGGACGGCGCCCTAAACTTTGCCGGGACAGGGGTAGTGCAGGTGGCATCGCCCGCTCCTCTTCGGCTTTGCTTAGCTCATGGTGCAAGCCATACTTGGGGATCTCTAACCCCTTGATCATGGAGGCTTTCTCTATGAGATGGGGTTCGTTTTGCTACTCTTCAAGGGTTATTGCATGTGATAATGAAAGTTGATTGCATGGAGTTGATGACACTTTAGAACACTTGCCACAATTCTCGTTCGTTTGTGGCTCCAATTCTGTTAGAAATAGGAGAGCTCAGTAATAATTTTTCTTCTTTTATTATTCAGCATGTAAACAAGTCAGCAAACCTTCCGGCACATCTTTGTGCGAAGCACGCTAGCACTTTGAATACGACCGAGAGCTAGCTTGATGAAACACCTAGCTTTCTAGTGACTAGCCTGTTGGCTGATTGTCCTAGGAATGCTTTCATATGAATAAGCTCTCTGATTTGCCCGTAAAAAAATAGAAACAAAAGAAGAGGAAATCATAATAATTAAGGAGAGCACGAACATGGGCTGGCCATGTATAGCCATCCTTGTGTAATATAACGACAATTCAAAGTAAGGAGCGGTGAATAGGATTTACCACTTACGGGAGCTCATCGCTGAAGTGCATCAACTACCCTCTATATGGGCTGGACATGATACCAACCATTTAGTTTGATATTTTCTATTTTTAAGAAATAATATTTCATTTAAAATATTTTAAAAAAATATTACAGAAAATAAGTAAAATATAAAAACCATATAATGCAATTTCGCAAAAGAAAAAAATGTGTGCTCAACAAAAATTTGCATGTATATAAAATTAAATATTCATCTCGTGTTTTAAAAATATTCATGCATACAAATGTTTCATATTCATGTATTTAAAAAAGTGCGTGCATTTTGTAAACATGTTCATGCATCTGGATATATGCTCATACACTTTGAAAAATTCGAGTCCAAAAGGATAAGTAGAAAACAAAAAAAAACAAATATAAGTAAAACTAGGAAAAGAACTAAAGAAGGAAGCCTAAACAAATAAGAGAAAATAAAATAAAAAGTAAAAAAACATAGCAGAAAGGTAAAATATATACATGATAACTATGTTGGAAAAGACAGTGCTTAGGAGGCGCTTAGGCACGCCTAGGCGCTAGGCAATGGCCAAATGCATCACCTGGGGCATAAATGAAGGTCTAAGCAGGGCAAGCAAGAAATTGCCTACCCAAGCAAGAAATCATGCCACATACTACACTGATATGTCAAACGGGTTATATTCCAATGGCAGTAGATGGTAATTAACTTATTTATATGCTCTAAACTAATATCAACATCCATATAATAATCACAAATACACTACGAGTGAAAACTATATTACCGCCTAGGCCGCACCTAGCGCGCTTAGGCATCGCCTAGGCACTAGGCGAAGGCCAACCGCCTTGCTTACGCCTACCGCTTTTTCCAACCTTGCCTGATAATAAGAGTACGTCATGGAAATTGCCGCCAAAGTTGCAAAATATTATCCACCAATGCTACATATACATGATAAAAAAAACTTTTTGCACAAGGGAATCCCCTGCCTGGGCCGGCCCATGCTGTAGGGACCTTCCTTATACTGCGCTCTGCATGCAGGGAGAAGACGCAGTTTCACCCATTTGGGCCGGCCCATGTCTGGGCAACTTGTTTTTCAAAATTCGTTTTTATTTATTTTTATTTTCCTTTTTTCTACTTTAAATAATTTGGAACTTCAAAAATGTTCTGAAAATTGAAGAAAATGAGAATTTTGAATTAAAATCTATATCTATACCTTACCTACTAATAAAGAGGCTAATGATTCTTGCTCCTAAATTTCGTCCGTGATTTATTTGTGCGTGAAAGTTCCATCCGTCGTTCCATCTATGCGTGAGTAAAAAAAAAGGGAAGTGTACGGTTTCCTTTTTCTCTCCGTCTGTCCTCTTCGTGTGTCTCCTGCTGGGCCAAGCTGTGCCTGGGCCTGGTGCATGTTATTTTCTATCTATTGGGAAGCAACTGGGCCGAGCTGGGCCTCGTGCGTATATTTTTTTGGTTGACTATGTGCTAAAAAGCGGCAAAATCACTAGTTAAGGAGTACTCGTTGCAAAGAACACTTCACTTTCCCAGGTCGCGACAAGTGGCGCACATGCAGTACGCCACTTATCGCAACCTGGGAGTTTTCCCTTTTTTCGTAGATCTGTTTATTCAAAACATTTTAGCTCTTAAACCGTCCGTGCAAATCTCGAACCATTTTCACCATTGGATTCCTCGCGTCGAGATCTTCAAAACTAGATCCCATGTTGATAGATTTCGATGAACTTTTTTTTCACGAAAAAAAGGACGAAAAAAACCGAACCGGGAGCACGGTTTTTTTCCCTTTCCAAAAGAGGCACGCCCGTGCCTCTCGCGAAATCACAACCGTGCCTCTTGTGGAAGTAATACTGTGACTCTCGTGGAAGGAAAAAAACAGAAAACGCGTTTTTTTTTTCGTTTTCGAGAGGCACGACCGTGACTCTCGCGAAAGCACAACCATGCCTCTCGCGGAAGCAAAACCGTGACTCTCGTGAAAGAAAAAAAACAGAAAACGCATATTTTTTCCCTTTCCGAGAGGCACGGCCGTGACTTTCGCGTAAGCACAACCATGCCTCTC
>NC_041390.1:578843723-578881439 GCF_002162155.2 Triticum dicoccoides
GTGACTCTCACGAAAGAAAAAAAAAATAGAAAACGCGTTTTGTTTTTCCCTTTCCGAGAAGCACGGCCGCGACTCTCGCAAAAGTATAAGCGTGCCTCTCGCGGAAGAAAAACCGTGACTCTCGCAAAAGAAAAAAACAGAAAACACGTTTTTCTTCGTTTCCGAAAGGCACGGCCGTGACTCTCGATAAAGCACAACCGTGCCTCTCACGTAAGAAAAACTGTGACTTTTGCGAAAGGAAAAAAACGTGTTTTTTCGCGCAATTTTTTTTTGAAATTCTTTTTGATCGAAAAGGTAAGAAAAACCGGGGGAAAACCAAAACGTCGAAAAAAACTGAAAAAAAAAACGTTTAAAAAGCCGAAAATGTGTGTGGAAAAATAAAAAAATAAAATCCGAAGGGAGCGTCCAGAGCGCGACACGTGGCTAATGGCTGAGAGCGCGCCAAGTGGCGCTGATCATCGCGAGACTCCCGAAGGAGCGCTTATTAACTAGTTGCTCCCAAAAGAGGGTTTGGTTCACTATTACATAATCCCAGCTCGCTACATTAAACTCAAATAAACCAATTTAAATATGGCTGCAAGTTCAAATGAATAAGCCGATTGGGATCAATAAGGAAGAGTGGACAAAGGAATTAAAACTGATAAAGAAGATGGATGGATGTTGACCCAATGAAGAAAAAGACATGCCGTGCTGGTGGACACCATGGGTGTGGGGCTGTGGACGTCATGGCCTGGTCTCGCAAGCTTGTCGCTGTTACCATCAGGATTCAACAACTTTATGTGTGCAGACGATGATTATGTTTTGTGATGCGTCTGCTTAAACTTAGCTTGTCGTTGTTACCCTCAGGATTCAACCACTGTATGTGTGCAGACGATGATTATGTTATGTGATGCGTGTGGATTGTGCTATCCACCACGGTCTGAAACTCTAGGGCCGAAAAGTTCGGTATGGAATTGGAGTTCTTTAGGACCATGGGGTGTGGCACTGGCGGAGCTACAGCAAGGCCAAAGTGGCCGTGGCCCGCCCATGATCGGAGCTACAGCAAGGCCGAAGTGGCCGCTATCTTTTTTCTTTCACATACTACATCGGTAGCTCATAAGCCTAGTCCACTAGCAGTGGGAGATTCAGTAATTATGGCCACAAGGAGCAGCCGAGCTGCAGCGGAACAGCAAGCACCAGTGGCCACTAGCTGGCCAGCATCATACATCAAGCAGCCAAGGGCGAGCACGGGCTGCATATATCTGCTGATTTAATTAAAATATTAGTGAGGGCAGTCTTATGTCTGATGAAGTAGCATGATTCATCGTAATTTAGGAAAATAAATGTTCACTTGTTTGTCTGGCCCGCCCAACTATTTTTGCGTAGCTCCGCCACTGGGGTGTGGGCTTCAGTTATTTTTTTACACTGCACCTCCTGTTGTTTATTCGGGAGAGGCTCGATGCCTTTGGATTCTTGCTTAAGCTGTTTTCTACATATACATGACATGAGTTGTTCAAGTCCTTTTCCTTTTTCGATTGAGGGGGACTACTTGCGCCAGGCCACTTAATTAAAATTAAAACTGAATAATTTTTTGAATATTCAAAATATCCCAAAGAACAGCGATAAGTATAGCTGAACGGACCTTTTGTCCTAATATTATGCGATATTTCATTTTCTTCTTTAAAACTCCATCATGTATTTCACTGATTTGGTTTTGCATAGATTTACACAAATATTTGCTATTGAGCATCATGTGTGCAGAGGTTATTCTCCAATTGGAAGCAAGTTTCTTTCCTTTTTAGAAACCAAGGAAGTTTATTTTGATCCAAATTCAACAATAAAATTCTCAACACTCTTGGTGCATCTATGGAGTGCCATATATTTGATCGATAATAAAACTTTATAAGACAAATGTTAGATATTTGAATAGTATCCTTTTCTGTTTTCAGGAATTAATGTCGCAACCCTACGACTTCACACCAAATAGAAGATAAGGGAGTCGGAAGCAAACTTATTGGGAGCTACGGCAGGTAAACTGTCGAATACGACGCAAACTCAAATTTATTTTATAATGTCAATTGCAACACACAGTCTATTTTGCTCGTAGAATTTTCATGAACAGTGCAAATGTATGGGCATCTCTAGAAGATCACCTATTCTAAAAGTGCAAAACGTATCACTTATCTTATTTCTTATAATTTTTAAGGGATCATACATTTTTTTCATATAGTAAATCCCCTAATACTCCTATCGAGTTTCCTTCATCAAGCAAATTTCTTTAAATGTGTTGTGATTCGTTAATACATTTGTCTTGTGATGTTCGGATTGACTATACTTTCTAACTACATGCTGCACTAGACAGCGAGGAACATGCCAATGATGCTGCAGTGTGAAACTGTTCCTTTGAAAGACCTAACGATCAGTGGATCTAGTTAATGGATGCCAAGTAAATGTACTATGATGTACTATTGTCTGCGTGATATCAACAGATATTTGGCCCGACAAATTGTAGATACAGGAATACTTTTTATGAATTTGTTCTTGCCAGGTTTGATGTCCAGCAGGTCGACTCCAATGATTTCTTTCATAATCGGGACAGAGTTGCAGGTGTTATTAGGTAGCCGACTGAAATATGTTTTTCTTTTGTAGGGAAGGACACTGAAACATGTAAGTAGGAGAGTAACTTACAGGCCTAAGCTTTGGAAACAACCAGTGATCAAATAAGAGTTGACAGAAAACTTGTGTGCTTGTGTTTACATGGTGATACTCCATCGAGCATATGTCTGGTTTCTGTAATAAAGTATCTAGTTCACTGATTTATTCTCTCCATGGCAATCTACTTGTTTGAGCTGGCTACGAGCCATGTAATGTAAGCGAGGAATACGAGGCTGTATGTTCCACATGGCTGGGTACGTAGCTCTCTCCACATCTAAAGCATGCAATGGCTGACTAGCTCGTAAATTACTTACATATTCCGCTTTCGGATTGAGTTGACATGTCTCGCCAGAGCATGCAGACGCTTCCCCAAAGGCCAGGTCTCGACATTAGCTGCGCTGTACCACAGGAGAGAAAGGCACTTTCTCCTGCTCCCGACTAGGGCTGAAAAAAAAGCTCGAAACTCGTGAGCTAAATGAGTAGTTCGTGATTTGGCTCGAATCGACTCAAATTCGAAGAATAACGAGTCAAGCCGAGTTTTAGTTTAAGATCGTTTATAGACCAAGTTAACCGAGCCAATCTCACGAGTACTCGTGTAACTCGTTAGGCTCGGTACAAAAGATCAGCCACTTTCAATATAAAAAAAGATCAGCCACTCAGCATCTTATGTCCCAAGCGCACAACACAAGGCCTAACCGTTGAAGGCCCAATCGCCTAGGAGACTCATGGGTTACAAAGAAATTACTATTGTTTAGGGATATATATGTATGTATATATATATATAATAATTTTTATAATATTTAAGGGTTTTATATTCATATATTTAACGAGCTTAACAAGCTAAACAAGCCAGCTCGTAAGTTATACGAGTCAAGCCAATCTTATATTTGAGCTCGTTAATAATAACGAGTCGAGTCGAGTTAGCTCGTTAACGAAACAAGCTCTAGCGAGTCGAGCCGAGCTGACTAGACTCGCCTCGAATTCCAGCCCTACTCCCGACTCTCACCGGCGAGGAAGATGCTCCCGTCCTCCGTCCAGGCCATGCTCTGGATGATCTGTCACCGCCACACCAAGAGTCAAAACTTATTTTTCCTTTTGGGGTCGACATCCATGCTAGTGGACTCCGAAGTCTGAACAGCAGCAAGCAAGCAGAGGTGGCATTGGTCAAATCACGAGGTAAAAAACACCCCGAGAGGGACGGATCGTCTCGCCGGCCCTTTGGACTATCGTTGGGGTCACCAATCATTCATGGCTGGGCAGGAGAAAGGTGAACCGCTCTGTTGGGGTGGAAGGGACTCTACGCCCAGAGATCACAAATCTCCACACCCCGAACTTGGGCGAGGGTCAATGGGACGGCACGAGCGCAGCTGCTGGGCACGTCTTTTCCCATTGTTTCCCCGGCTGGTTGGCTGGCTCTCGTCGTCGCCTCGCGCGCGTGCTGTTTCCGGTGTCCTGTGGCGCCGATTGATCGCTCGCTCTCGATCCCATGCATGCATGCCCATGCTCCCTCTCTTTGCGCAAAAGCTCGTCGTGCTGTGTTCTTCCTCCGGGTGAAAGGGGCTCGTCAGACACGCATTTCCTGGCTGACGTGGATCCGATGATGGTTTAACAATCCCCTCGTTAGAGCATCTCCAACAACCATGCCAAAAGACGCGCGCGCGGTAAACTTTCACTTTAGCACGCGCAGGACGTTTTGGCGCGCTCCAGCGGCGGTAGGAAACTAGCGCGCGGGAAACGACGACGCGCGTGGGGAAAGGCGGCAGCGCTGCTTCGAGCACGCCTATAAATTGCCGCGCTCGCCACGCGGCCTCCACACTACGCGCACTCTCCTTGCTACTCTGCCGCTTCCTCGCTCCCGCCACCACCGCGCCACCATGCCGCCGCGCCGCCGTGGATCGTCTGGCTACCGCGACGTCCTCGAGCGCCCCGGCGGCACCTACTATGCCGAGATCCGATCCGGCGATGTCCGGCTTGGCCTCGGCACGTTCGGGGCCGCGCACGAGGCCGCCCGCGCGTACGACGCGGCGGCGTGGTGCCTAGGGGCCGACGGCGCAGATGAACTTCATCGACGTCTTCACGCGCGAGCAGGCACATGACGTCGCCCCTCCGCCTCGTCTTATCACGGACCAGGATCGTGCGGAGCATCGTCGGCAGCAGCGCCACCTCCTCGTCGCCGAGGAAGACGAGCGAGCCATGGCGGAGTGGCGCTGGCGCCACCCGGAGGACGTCACGGCGGAGCACGCCTTCTGGGTGGAAAGGACGGCAAAGCGCCGCGCGGTGCAGTTGGAGAGGCGTCGGCGAAAGGCCCTGGCGATATCGCAGTGTGATATCGTTGAGGCAGGTGGGGTGTGGTTGATCCTCGTTGGGAGGACATGTTGATCAATACCTCAGACAACACCAGTCCGGATGAGGACGAAGACGACTCAGAGTAGGGTGTAGTTGCACCATAGTTCATCTAGTTGCACCATAGTTCATGTAGTTGCACTGTAGTTTTATGTATCTATGTATTGTTTATCAATCTATGCTATGAACTATGTAAAATATCTATATTTTTATTATCTATGTAAAATATGTATGCAATGTTTCGTGAGATAGCACGTGCGCTGCATTTTAGCATGCCTGCTGGAGATACAAGCGCGCTAAATTTTAGCGCGGCGGCTGGAGCCAGCACTGTCCGCCGCGTTTTTCCAGGCGATAGACGCGCTGCAAAGTAGTTTTTAGCGTGCCGCGCGTTCGGCGGCTGTTGAAGATGCTCTTAACCATTGGAAATCCCTTATTCTCAAAAAAATATGGAAAACCATTTATGAGTGCTCCGTTTTATAATGCAACACATATTGACTTTTTAAAAAATCAACCTATACAAATTTTCTTTAAGCTTATAGAAAAAATAGCTATATCTAGAATACCAATTACATATGATAAAGTATATCATGAGAAGTATTTTCTTTTGAACCGGGCATAACCACTTTCCATTACTGCGACATAACGGAAATACAGCAAGGTCCACAGAATGAGACAGGAGAGGGGAGAGCGAGTTCAAGCACCGCCGGGAAACCTACTGCGAGCACTCGCCATCGAGATAACTCATGTAGGGCAAAAACCCGGCAACACCAAATCACTACGAAGTTCATATGGGGCAACCCCCCTAAACAGCTCACAGGCGAGCAGCATAACGGCGAACCCATAAAAGGGATAGACTCCAGGAACGAGAACATAAACCAATGCAAAAGACAACCATCACGAGCATGCCTCCATCTTCGCTGACGCACCACCACTTTTTTCCTCAGCAAATTTCCAGCGGAACTTCTCAGTCTTCGTTTGCAGCGCAGATGCGCATCAGCCTCGTCGTACTGCTCTTCAGCATGTCCACTCCTGCACGCAAATCGACCGCATCCTCTTGCTTCAGCAGTCCTGCCCAATAACCAAGGAAAGCGCACATGGAGAAACAACATTCAAAAGGCGTTTTCAAACGTTTAGATTCAACGGTAACACCATTACGACATGTCCAGATAGCCCAGCAAAGCGCAGCGATGCCAACTGTGTAAAAAATCTCCCCATTTGGGAAGTAAACATGACACCAGGAGTAAGCCTGCCATAGGCTGTTCGGACACAGCTCAGTGCCGAGCATGCAGGCAACACTTCTCCAAGTCACTTTAGCTACAGGGCAGGCAAAGAAGAGATATTGTGAGGTCTCATTCTCCCCACAAAAAGAGCATTTCGGATTTCCTTTTCACCCCCTTTTTTTCATCACATTCCGAGTAAGGATAGCATCCTGGAACAACTGCCACATAAAAATTTTGATCTTTAAAGGAATGCCAGCTCTCCAAACCCACGCAAAACTACATCCTGTGATATTTCTTTCCAGGAAAGAATAAACCGATTTGGTCGTAAAGACCTTTTTATGACCCAGGCCCCACTCAATGTCATCTGATTCATCGGATATACAACTCCCCCTAGCAGCAGCAACCACCTGTTGCCATTGCTCCATGAGCTCATTGTTTAATCTTCTCCGAAAAAAGGATAAAGGATCCGCCTCCCAACACTTATTCATAGTGCATTCAGGGGAGTTGCAGATCGAAAATAACCGAGGAAACTGATCCTTAAATGGCACCCGATCACCAATAGGATCAATCCATATCCTTGCTATATTCCCAGATCGAATAACGATTTTTCTACCAGCCATATAAAGGTCTTTCACCTTCATAATATCTTTCCAGCACGGTGAGTCATTCACCTTTGTCTTGACAGAGGCTACCGTGTCTCTGCCAAGATATTTAGCTTTAATGATCTCCTGCCAAAGGCCAGTTTTAGTCTCCAGTTTCCACCACCACTTAGCAAGGAGGCTTAAGTTTTGCTTATGTAAATCTTTCACACCCAAACCACCCTTCTCCTTAGATCTACAGATACGAGCCCATCGCACTAGATAGTAGTGCTTCCTCTTTTTGGACACCTGCCAAAAAAACTTTCTCCGATGTTTGTCCAACCTGTCTATAATGGTCTTCGACAGAAGGAACATAGACATGTAATAATAAGCGATACTGGATATATTAGCATTAAGTAGCGTCAGTCTACCCCCCGAGGAGGCATTACTGCCCAAACCAGAATCACACCTACTAATATACTTAGCTTTCAGAAAATCCCAATCAACCCCTCTGATGGATGAATAACTGACTGGGACCCCCAAATATTTCATAGGGAAGTGGCCAATCTGACAGTTGAAAATGTCAGCATAAGTTTGCAATATGTTGTCATCCCCCCCAACACAAAGAATCTCACTCTTCTGGTAGTTAATTTTCAAACCTGACATGAGTTCGAACATATACAGAAGAAGCTTAAGATTCACAGCTTTATCTGGATCGTGTTCAATACAAAGAACGGTATCGTCTGCATATTGCAGAATTGCTACCCCATTCTCCACCAGATCCGCAGCCAACCCAACAAATAGATTGTTTTTCTGTGCTTGCAGCACCATTTTGCATAAGCACTCAGCTGCGATATTAAACCGGAACAGGGATATAGGATCTCCCTGTCTGACCCCTTTATAACTTTGGAAGTAAGGTCCCATAGTATTGTTCAACTTGACACAAACTGTGCCATTATGCAGGATTTTTCTCATCCACTCACACCATGTTTTCCCAAACCCTCTATTATCAAGGCACTTCAAAAGGAAATCCCAATTAACCTTGTCATATGCTTTCTCGAAGTCGAGTTTAATGACAATCCCACATTTTTTCTTAACATAAGTATGGTGAAGAATTTCATGCAAAGATAAGACCCCATCCATGATATTCCTGTTTTTGATAAAGGCATTTTGATATTTGCTAAACAAAGTGTCAGCAAAAAAGGCCACTCTATTATCTAAGACCTTGGTAATCAGTTTATAGGGACATCTCAACAAACATATAGGCCTGAATTGTTGGATCTTATCTGCTCCAGAGATCTTGGGCAGGAGAGTGATAATGTCGTAGTTCAACCTATACACGTCCAAGCTTCCATCATGGAAGGCATGGAACAGACCCATAATATCTTTTTTCACTATATCCCAACAGTGTTGGTAAAACTCGGCCGGAATGCTATCTGACCCAGGAACCCTATTACTGTTCATAGAAAACAAGGCTTTTCTAACTTCCTCTTCAAAGAAGGGTCTAGTTAGCATCATATTATCAACCTCACTAATCTTCTCCCTCTCTTCCCACACATCAGGATCCATTTGGAATAAGTTTCCAGGGGCAGGTCCAAATAGCTCTTTATAAAATTCAGTTGCATGATTAAGAAGGTTCTCAGTCCCTTCAATGACCCGATCTCCAACATTCAGAGAATGAATGGTGTTTTTTCTCTTATTACCATTAGCGATCTTCTGGTAATAGTTGTGTTACTATCTCCTTTAAGCAGCCATCTTTCTTTAGATTGTTGCAGTAAGTAAAGCTCCTCATTGACAAGGATGTCATTGAGCTCCACCAACAGACTTCGTTTATTACATAGCAACTCAGGGTCGATATTGCCATCTTCTTCCATCTCCTCAATCTTCTCCAATTCCTCCTTAATTTTTTTCTTTCTGATCCTCTCATTTCCAAATTTATTAGATCCCCATCCTTTGAAGAATTTTTTCACTCTTTTCAGCTTGATGTTCAAGACATCGACAGGGTCAGATGTATTGACATTCTTAGTCCAAATCTTTTCAACCAGAGGAAGGAACTCTTCAGACTTGAGCCAACTTAACTCGAATCTGAACTCTCTTGTGTGCGGAACTCGTACAACATGATTGTCCGAGGACACCAAGAGAGCATTATGGTCTGACATATCCCTGACCAACTTTCTAACATTAACAAGAGGGAACAGATCCTCCCAATCATTACTCATCAACACACGGTCTAATTTTTCTAGGGTCGGGTGAGCTTGGTTATTAGTCCACGTGTACATCCCCCCACACATATGGATCTCGTTCAGGCACATAGAATTTATAACTGAGTTAAACAAATCAGTATAAATGGAGTGGTACCAATTCTTGTTCTTCTCCCCACTATGTCTGAGGATATTAAAATCCCCCCCCCCCAATAAGGAAAGGTGTTTGAGTGTGGCTACAAAACTCTGCCAGCTCCACTACAAAATCATTTTTGTCACAATCATGTGCAGGACCATAAACTGTACATAAGGTCCAGACTTTCTGAATGTCGACATCAAGGAAACAAACTTGTAGAATAAATTTCCCTTTTCTCTGGAGATAACTTCGAACTTCTCTTTTTTCACTCCACAGAGGATGCCTCCTGATTTCCCAATAGCTGGGATCCAGTCCCAGTCAAAAGCATTATCAGGATCTATCTTCCTGAAGTAGCTCTCCAGAAAGTTTTTCTTATGGGTCTCTTGCAGGCAAACAAAGTCCAGGGAATGATCTCTGATCATATGGGATAGGCAGGAACTCATTCCCTTTTTTCCTGCCCCCCTACAATTCCAAAAAATTCCTATCATTTACAATGACTTTTCCTCCCTCTCCCCCCTCTGGTGGCCCTGTAATGATGGACAGGACTGCCAGTTTTGGTATTATCTTTGCCCATATTAGGTTTTTGACTTCTAGTAACAAGTCTAGATATAGCAATTTTAACCTTTGGGATTTTTTTCCTCCTGGATTTTACTAAAATAAAATTGGCCTCAGGGTCATCCCCCTCATCCCCCCATTCAGTGCTAACTGAAGTTTGATCACCCTTTTCATTAGTGATATACATCACACAGTCCCCATCCTGATTGTCAGAGGAGGGGGCATGTAGATCACTATTATTTCCCCTCATTTTCTCTAATTCTCTAAGGATATCCACACTAGAGAAATTAGAGTCAGGTATAATCACGCCCATATTAGATGCCCTAAGCATAAGATCATTATTTGTGAGCACGTCAAAAGAATTGTGACATGAGGGAGTACCTTCTAAATTTCTCTTCTTAGATAAAGTCACAGCCCTGTCCTGCATTTTGCCAGCCATGTTCTGCAAATTCCTCATGCTGAATCTTATCACATCTTCAGATATAAGTGGAGGAGTAGGTATCACCTCCCCCATATCATCAGGTGAGGCAGGGTACTGTACCATATACTCCACTTTTTCCCGCATCTTGTCTTCTAGGTCACCTTCAATCTCTTCAACCTGGACACATGAGTTGTCCACCTCCGTATGAGACAATTTTTCAACTTGGATGTCAACATCAGCATGAAATGAACTATCAATGCATACCTGGATCTCATCAGCAGATATCCTGTTGTTATCAACAACCAGGAGTGCCTGAGATCTCATTTCCTCTTCCTTGTTATATGCCTCTTCAGCAATAGTCTCAATAAGCAGGGTATTATCCTCCTCTGACTCATCTGATTCCTCATGCTCTCCATCAATAACATCTGTAGGAGCAGTTTTCCCAGACATGTCACACTTGCTGGACTCCCAACCTCTCTCTTTTTCTGAGACCTTGGGATCAGCTTTGTTTGGAGTCTGTTTTCCCATAGGTATGTTTTTTTTGGCAGTATCCACTTGGGATGTGCCCGTCTGTCTTTCAGGATTTCGAACCAAGATATTCTCTATCTCATAAAAGAAATCAAAAAAATGTGTTCCAAGCACAGCTTCAGCCACTTCAGGGAGTTCATCAATGTTGCGACAACCAAGCCGGACCCGTACGTATTCAGGCTTATGTAGGGTGGCCATGTCGATTTCCAAAGGAACACCAACCAATGAGGAAACATAAGCCAGGTTTCTCTCATTCCTTCTCTCCAGAGGCACATTGATAACTTTAACCCAAGCAGTTTCCATCACACCCTTGGCCCCAATATTGGTCGTCCATGGAACAATTTTCACTACCACACCGCAAGATTTAAGCGTCATTTTGTCATTGTAACAAGCTTTCTTAACATCTCTCTGATTCGGAAAGCGCATCACGTAGGTCTGGGGTCCAATGGGACGAGCAGTACAATGCCATTTGGTTCCTATGTAATCAGAGAAAGCATCTTCTAACTCCTTAACAGTAGCACTTCCTTCAATCACAGTAATGACCACACTAGTAGCTCTCTCTTTGAGCTGCTTAGCTGTGCACGAATTAGGAATGTAAAAGAAGCCCTGCCCTTTGGCTTGGAAAGCACACATGGGTGCCACACACTCCCAAGGTAAAAAAGTAGTGCAAACTAATGCTAAATGACCCATCTTACTGCATCTCTCGCAAAAAGCTTGCGGACAACTAACAGGGGCATGAGTTGAAGTTTTGCAGATCATGCAAGGTTCATGAGCATTGGTTGGGGTCACCTGAACAGAAGAACCAGCGCACTGATCGTTGGGGACGACTTGATTTTTTCTGAAATTCGTCGCCTCAGATCCAGTGGGATTAGGGTTTTTCTCCATCCAAACCCCCCCGATCTGGCCCGCTTGGCTCGATCCGCCGCATCGTCCCAGCGCTCGGTGTCGTCCGTCGCCGACGCCGCTTGCTTGTTGGTGGAGTGGTCGTCGCCGTCCGCCTCCCTGGACCAGGAGAAGCGACCTCTCCCGCGCCCTCGGTCAAAGCGACCCGCGCCGCGCCCCATCCATCCAGATCCGAAGCCCTCGCACCGATTCCCACGGAATCCGCGGCCGCCGTGTTCCTCCATCGCCAGAGCTCTTGGTGAAGAAGCTACCACCTCCACGAACAATCTGTGGTCACCTCCAATCTTCCCCTCCCACCACTGGAAGGAGGACGAGATTTTCGATCTAGGGTTTCGTGGCGCCGCCCAGAGATGAGAGAGGGCGGCTTCTAGGTCAAGAATGGGGCGAGCCGCACGGGATCGGAGTTTTGTACCCCTCGCATCGCTGGTCTCCCCGCCATGGATCCCTTGATCTCCATCCACGTGTCTCTCATCCGCGGGGGCGGCGGCACCACACCCGGGTGCGGACCCAGGATGCCTGGGGCCCAGGAACTCCGACCCGCATCGTGACGATCCGGCGCGTACGCTCCGTCCCCACCGGAACGAGCCGCATCCCCGTGTACCGCCGGGGCGTTCGCCGGAATCCGATCGTGAACCCTCGCGAAATGACACGGGAAAGACACGACCTGCCCGATGTCGGGGCATTCGCCCTCACGAAGGAAGCGTGCATCCACCGTGACCCCCCTCTGGTCGATCAACACGAGCCGGAGGGCCCCCCGTCGAAGAAGGATCTCCCCGTCGGCGAAGTTGACAGTGCATGCCGCAGCGAGGTCCGGTGCGAAGGAGACACGCCAGCGCACGTCGCACTCAGCGGACATAGTCGCACGTTCATATCATGAGAAGTATGATTGTAGATATTAGTAGTTCTATCTATAAGCTTGGTCAAAAATTATAAAGTTTGCCTTTTCTAAAAAAATCTATATGCCCACTTCATTATGAAACGGAGGAAGTACCATTTTGTCGCCAAATCTTGAAATCCCTTTTGTGACGCCGTGTTGCTCGGATTTAGCGGGGAGCTTAGCCCATCTGTTGGGAAAACGCATAACATCTTTGCTAGGGGTTACAGGCTCTTAACCCCACGGCCGGTGGGATCGTTGATATGAATGCGGAACACAAAGTAACTGGCGGGGACGATGTTCTTATTATGATATATTTGGTTTAGAATAGTTATCATTACCTGCGGCGACATGAAAAACCCCTAGAAACTCTTTTTCTACAAGTCGATTATTTGGCGTTGCTTCTTAATTATTTCACTTTTAAAGCACAATAGAATATAGATCCTCATATATGTGCACTCACACTTATCCCTATGAACGCACCTACGAATATCCTTTCAACAGTTGACGATGCAATGTTGCTAGGGAAGGACGTTGGCGGATTTAGAAGCTCAAAGTAGTGCTATAAGACGGACAGACGGGCGCTAGGACCTACCGCGGCGACAAATTTCTCGTGGCAATCGACCAGGCATGGAAAACAAAGTCAGCCAAGGCAATTACAGAGATAGGGGTCAATTCATCTCTGCTTGGGCATCACCAAGACCTCTCGCGCCTCATGTTCTACCCCGTTGATCCTCGGCACCATCACACGGCCCTCTCTGTGCTACAGTACAACTGCGGTCGTTCGGAGTTGACTGTCATTCACCCCACATGCATTGGCGCGGTGAAGGACAACATGTTCGACTAGTCCGTCGGGCTGTGCCTTTGCCTGTATGCATTGTCGTTCCCGTCCGCACGGTGATGATGTCATAGTGGAAGGAAGAAGGGCGATCGAGAGGACATGTGTGGTGGGGGTATGATGACGGAGAGAGGAAGGAAGGGAGAGATGAAGTTTTTCCCATTTTTTTTACCTTTCCCCATTTCTTCCCTTTGGAAGAGATGAGTCCCACATGCAAGTGACCTACTCCCTCCATTCCGAATTGCTTGTCTTGAATTTGTCTAGATACGGATGTATCTAGACTTATTTTAGTGCTAGATACCTCCGTATCTAGACAAATCCAAAACAAGTAATTCGGAACGAAGGGAGTAGTATATAGAGGGAGCCTATCCGCCGGCTACTTAGGGATATTTTGAACAAAGAAATTGGTAAAACGCCATTGACCATGCAGAAATGGAGTGAAAGTGCATTTCCATAGCACCACCAAACAGAATAGAAGTAAAACTGGAGTGTTTCAAAAACTTGGAACGATCCTTAGTAGTGGAAAGAGCAATGCTATGGGGACGATAAAGTTTAAACGACTCATGCACGACGATTAAATCGAGCTGAGGAATCTCGAGCACAGCTGAGCAGTGGCCGCTGGATCCTTTGGTCGTGCACTCATCGTACACACAGTGTCGTGTGTGGAGCAGTTCCGTAGTGGAAACCAACTAGGATAAAAAGTAATTTTTTTATTTAACCAATTGTAGCTCGTTTGATGCCGATATTTAGCATACCAATGTATTGGCAAATCTAAACATTGGATACCAATTGGTTGGCTACCAATTATTTGACCATTTAAAAAAACATTCCAACTTTGGCAACATTTGGTTTTTACAAAATATGGGGTTGTCGAATGTATTATTTTACCCCAAAAGACATATTAGATTTGATAATTATCAAAGAAAACGGTCAGTAAAAAGTAAAATAACATTAAAAATTATACTGATCATTTTTTCCTTCGATTATAGGTACGTACTGAACCAAGTAGTAAGCCTTAATTGTACATGCATGTGAATCGTGGCCACGTAGTGTCAACCGTACAACATGATGCCCACAAGGCTCCGGCGGTCGGGGGCGCGTGGGGCATGGACGGAAACCCCGCTCCTGCCCATGCCGTGCACGCACAACCAGATAACACGCGGAGAGATGCGTAGGACATGCATAGGTACATAGGCAGAGAGTACATAAAGGTACATTACAATTACATAGAGAGCTATCAAGCTGCAGAGCCTACCAGTCTGCAAGTACTTCTAGATCTTGTTTACTAGTCGTAATTAGGAGCAGCTCGTGAACTGTTAACATGCCAATGCCTAGCTACCTACGTACAGCTCTGCTGCTGCTGCCGCCGCCGCTCCTCCTCCTCCTCCTCACGCTCGATCGTCTCGACGATACGGTGGACGGCCGCCGCGATGTCGTCCACCGACGAGAGCCGGCAGTCGTCTTCCACCTGCGGCCATCATGCATGGCATCATCAACCAGACACAGAGCGGCTCACATGAATTCATTTGCTACGTACTACGAGGCTACGACACAAAGAAATGGACGTTCGATGATCCTGCAGTCGTACTACGGCAGTCAATCCATGCAGCACTTCATCTAGCGTCAAAACAATAATGCAGCTTCATCTTTGCGGTGAAACACGCGGAGGTGTGATGTTTTGGAGGAGCCGTCCCGGACAAGGGCGCGGAAAACGAGGCAAGTTAGTTGTTTCGGCGTCACGCGCGCGCTGCCAAGCGAGCGAACGGTCTCGAAAAAGAAACGGCTACAGCTAGCTAGCATGGGGAGTCTGTGGTACGTACGTACCTTGAGGCTGAGGCAGTAGAGCGCCATGTGGCCGGCGCTGGTGGCGTTGAGGTGCAGCACGGCGAGCCGGTGGCCCTGCAGCCCCGCCACGATCCTCAGCAGCTGCCTAGGCCGCCGCCGCGACAGCACCTTCAGGCTCGCGTGGCTCTCCACGATGGTCACCTCGATGTCCGCCACGGCCGACTGCTTCGAGCCCGACGTCCCGTCGTTGTCGGCATTGCCGCCGCTGCCGTCCGCAGAGGCGTCTGCTGCTGGTGTGGCCGGGGCGTGGCGGACGCTCATCGTGTACTGCGGGAAGGTGAAGAAGTCTACAAAGGGCACTGCGGCGGCGGAATCGACGTCGCCGCTGACGGGGCAGTCGTCGCGTAGGCGGGCGTGCCGGTGCGCCTCCAGGGATTGAACTAGCTGCTCCAGCTCCTTGACGTAGTTGATCGCGCCGCCAATTATGGATGCCTGGTCGCCCTGTTCGTAATCACAATAGATACTATGTGCTCTGACTTTGGATCGATCAAGTTCGAAATAAGTACTCCCTGAAAATTACATCCAAATTTTCAAAAATGAGCTAAGGAATACGTACCCTGTGCACATAGGAAGCCGGCATGAGGGACCGGAGCACGCCAAGGTACTCGTTCATCTGCTTGCGGCGGTTGCGCTCGACGGTGATGTGGGTCATCCGCTGGCTCTCCGCCTCCTCAATGTTCTTTACGCTCCTGGCTCTTCGCCGCTTCCTCCTCCCTGCCGCACCTGACGCCGACGCCGCGCCCACGGCACCGTCGTCCGCGTCTCCACGGTCACCGCCGTGCCCCGGCGGCGGCAGCGCCAGCAAGGAGGAACTGCCTTCCGGGACTTCGGCGCTCGGGATCATCACGGAGGCGCTCGCAACCGCGGCGCCGCAGTGGGCGTTGCTTCCGTCCAACTCCACGCCACCGCCGTGCCCGTGCTCATTCCCGCCCCAAACTCCACCGCCTCCTCCTACTCCTTCGGCAGCCATGGCGCAGCGCCCAAAGAACCCTTTCGAGAACACCACGGCCTCCAACGCCATACGCGCGCGGCGCGGCTCGGCTTGATCAAGGAATTGACGAAGATGGAGATGTGCACGGGGAAGAGAGATGTCTCACTACCTAGCTTCTAGCTCTCAGTCCATGGCTCCATTGCCAGAATAATTTATACCCGCAGCACCACTGGAGCGGCCAGGGCGCGGGCTTACGTGGTTTGCGGTGTGATTAGGCTATGATTTGGTCGGACTGCTGGCACTGCACGGCACGGCGTCGTGCCATGGCAGGGACAGAGAGAGAAAAGAGGATGACGGGACGGTATGCGAGTCATCCGGAAATGCAACATTGGCTTTGCCAAGAAAAACACGCCCAAGAAAAACGCAAGACACGTCTTCCTTTTCTTTTGGAGACCGGCTTCACGGTCCATCCCGTGCGTACCGGGTAGTATGAATTTTCAAATGTACAAAAAAAGTATGGTACTCTCTCCGTCCCAAAAAACCCGTCGAAGAAATGAATAAAAATAGATATATCTAAAACTTAAACACATCTCATCCATCTCTGCAACAAATATTTTCGAACAGAGGGAGTAATTTTTTCAACATAGTACAGACGCAAATACTCATACGCACATGCATCCATTCCTACGAATAAACGCGTGCACACACACTCTACCACTTATGAGCGCCTCAGAGAGAGACTGAGTCGACACATCAACATGAGATTGATGAAGTCGTCATAGATGCCTTCAACAACGCCGGAAGGCCTGAAATAAATTTAAAAAATGTGACCACCAACGCTAAGTATATGACTTGAACCCCGATGGGTTGGTTCCACCACATGCAACCTAACTTCAAAAATAAATAATCTATTTTTAATCCGTTTGTGAGAAAGCATGAAAGAGACAGGAGACTTGAATTTTGGACCTCAACGATAAGAATCCGCATGGTTAAGGCGCCTTACCAAATCGTCCCTTTTTCTTTGGATTGAATGGTTCGTATGCTTTTTAAGTCTTGAATTTCGAACACATCTTGTTTTCGGCCAGATTGGTTGGCACTTCCAAAATCCCTTAGGACAGACTCCAAATCAAAGGTTGGTTTTGGGGAGTCAGGGCGTCCACTACGCAGGTTTCCGACAATCCGATCCCACCCAAAACCCTGGTCAGTTCTAGAAACCTCGCCGCATTCACATAGGTTCACCAGCCACTCACTTACCCAAATTAAATCATGTTGGTACGGCATGCCACCTGAGAAACCTACTCCAGCTTCAAAGTTGGCCGGCCTCCCCCAAACCCTATGCCCATCCACTCTTCCCCTCTCCCAAAGTTGTCGCACAACATACCTTCATGGTGTCTCGTCCTCGTAGAGGCTTGGGACTTCGACGGTCCAAGTCAATCAAAGAGACGGACACTTGCTGCCAGCCGAACGGGCAGCTCCTCTACGTCGGGTTGGCCGAGTCCGAGCACGAGATCTACCTTCAAGTCGAGGAGAGGCAGACGAGCTTCTGCGCCACGAGCGTGATGTGCGGCCGGGGATGGATGCCACCACGGTTGGAGTCGGCTTCCTTAATTGGCGTTGCGACAAACAACAACAACATAGGCGGCGACAATGACGGTGGTGCCGTCGGTCTCGGAGGCCATGCCTATGAGGTCACGGTCTAGTACTTAACTTAGGTTTTCGTTTAGTTTAGCTAAATTTAGATTAGTTTGGATCAAACTTTTTAATTTTTATCAAATATGCATGTAATATGTCATATTAGATTAAATTCCGTCCTTAATTTGCGTTTGAACTGTTTGAAATGAGAGTCATTTGAGGGACATGTTGGATGGTTGGTGTTCACGGACAAGCTGGCCTGGACGTGTTCACAGGACATTTGATAGTGTTCATTTGGTGATTGCAACTGGATAAGCCCTTATTTCATCTCTAATAGATGCCCTAATAGTTATATTTGGGATTTTTTTGAGGAATTAAGTCCTCGCTAGCAAACACCTCAAACCAATAATCCCTCAAAAATTGATTTTCATCCTTCAAAACATAGTTATCCCTACTAAATTTAGTCCAAAGCGGTAAATTGTCAATAAAATAGTCAGTCGTCCCACCTTCCTCTCGGCACCGACCCACTGCCGAGAGGATATTTGATAGGACATTTGATAGTGTTCATTTGGTGATTGCAACTGGATAAGCCCTTATTTCATCTCTAATAGATGCCCTAATAGTTATATTTGGGATTTTTTTTGAGGAATTAAGTCCTCGCTAGCAAACACCTCAAACCAATAATCCCTCAAAAATTGATTTTCATCCTTCAAAACATAGTTATCCCTACTAAATTTAGTCCAAAGCGGTAAATTGTCAATAAAATAGTCAGTCGTCCCACCTTCCTCTCGGCACCGACCCACTGCCCTCATCACCGCCATCCAACCCCCTATGAGGGAACCTTTTCATGCGACCATTTGACAATCCCCATCCTCTCTCACAGCTTCTACTCGCTTGCCGGTGCTGGAATCAGCTTTTTCATCGCTGACGAGCCCGCTGCCAGGTAGCTCCGCTCGGTGGTCGTGGAGGTCTGTTTTTGCGAGGAATTGAACCAGCCAAACCTGGAGATGGCGTAGGAAACACCTACATAGCCGACATGTATGGACTGGCGACGGAGACTGTTGTCGCCACCTTGTCGCCTCCCCGATATCCCAGCCATGTTCGTTGCATCCATGCCTGTGAATTGTCTCTGCAAACTGCTAGACAGCACTGCCTATGTCCTCCACCACCGTCCGGCCTTAGCCTAGCTACATCTCCGGCCACCGTGTCTTTGACCTTATCCGCCCACAAGGTATTTGTCAAAATGGCTATACGATTTTTTTCCTATTTTGATCAAATAAAGGTCTCGAATTGTGTAGATGAAGATATTATGGGAGATGATCTTCGACGATTCATCGTGGGAGGAGGAAGAAGAGTATGATGACTTTGAGTTGGAGGTTGTTGTGGTTTCTATTCAGGAGGATTTTCTATGGCGAAGGCTCGGTTCTCGGTTTGGTCGAAGGACGTTACTTTGAGATAGAATCATGGGTCATGATGGTCTAGTGAGGGATCACTTTGCATCGAATGCAATATAGGTTTCGTATTTTCAACGCAGATTTCGGATGCACGGAGATCTTTTTAAGACCATTGCAAAAGTTGTGGAGAAACATGATCCTTGGTTTCAACTGAGAAGGAATGCAGCAGGAGCAGCGAGTGCAAGTACATTATTGAAGATTAATGCATTCATTCCAGTACTTTGTTGTGGATGTCCGTCCGACGTCATTGATGACTATGCTCGCATTAGGGAAGATCTCATCCTGGAGTGTGTGAGACAATTTTGTGATGTTGTGATCAAAATTCATGGAGCAAAGTTCTTGAGGGCTCCCAGTGATGAAGGTATCGAGAGGCCCATGGTAGAGAAATGAATAGAGAGGTTAGACCGAGATGTGTGGATCAATTGATTGTATGCATTGGACATGGAAGAATTGCCTGTTGCATGGCAAGGTCAGTACAAAGGGTATTGTCATGATCCAACCATTATTTTTGAGGCATTGACTATCTGGATTTCACACACATACTTCGGGATGCCTAGTTCTCATAGTGATACCAATGTGCTTTCTCGACCTCCTCTTTTTGCACGGCTTGTTATCGAGGACATTCCACCTTGCAACTATGTTGTCAATGGCAATGAATACAACATGGGATACTACATAGGTGACGACATCTGTCCTCCATGAGCCACATTTGTGAAGACAATCCATCGTCCTAAAGGCAACAAGAAATCTCACTTTGCAATTATGCAAGAATCTTCTAGAAAGGATGTTGAGAAAGCTTTTGGTGCGCTTCAGCGACGCTCTGTGGCCCTGCTGAGTATTGGAACCCACAGACGTTGTGGAAGATCATGACAACATGTGTTACCTTGCACTACATGATCATCGAGGATGAGCAGGAGAGAGAGGACCCACGTGACTTTCAATATATCTTCAATGGGCACCGGTGGAGCCAGAACATAAACCAAACAGGATTGAAGCCTTCCTCCAACCACACTGAAAGATCGAGGTCCGTCAAGCTCACAACCGACTTCAAGAAGATCTCATTGAGCACCATTGGTGCCTTCATAGCACTTGATTGTTGTTCCTTTATCGTCTTTATTTGGATTCTTAGTTCATTTGGACCATATATTGTGTTTGAATTTCCATGGTTATGTTTGAGAATATTATATTGGGTTAATTGGATATATGCCACTACAACTTTCACGAGTTGAAAAAATGCCATTACAATTCTGCACATTGGAAAAATACCATTACAACTCTTTCATTCTCCTCTATATGCCATTATGTTAAATTTGAGACACCAATACCCTTGTCTTTCTCCTCTCACCCTCCTTTCATATTCTCTTCTAACAAACCGACAACCATGCCATTAACAGCGTTCAGCAGACTGGAGCTCGTCGTCGCCATGTTGGCGCCGCCACCGTTGCCACTAGCAACAGCGTAACCCCTGGCCCCTTCTTCCGCGTCCCAACCCACGCCTCTAGCCTCTTCCTTGATCTCGTCATCACCACCGGACACAATGGTCGCCATGGGTTCGAGCTCAGCGAGATCTTGTTGGCCCCGCCCGCATGCTCCTTGGTCACGCCCCATGGCGCGCTGCACGCCGCATGCACCTACGCCCGCGCAGGCCTAGCCCAACGTCCGTCCGGTGAGCTCTGGCGTCGTCTACACGTGCAGAACAAGCATGATTCGGCCATGTTCGGTGCACACATGAGGTGGCACTACTAGGAAAATGCTTATAGGTAGAAGTTTACCAGTAGCGCCTATTTTTGACCCCACGCTACTCGTATTTACCAGTAGCGCCGGGTAGAAAACACGCTACTACTATTAAATAACAGCAGCGTTTGTTAGCTTGGGCCGCGCTGCTGTTACATGGGCCGCAGGGCAAATACGATAGCCTACTTACATGTAGCGTTTGTTTCGAACGGGCGCTACAGCTGGTGGGCTTAGCAGTAGCGCCGGCCTCTACCCAACGCTACTACTAGGGGAAAAGAAAACCTGCCCGAGCGCCCCCACACCCCTCACTCTCACAATCGACCCCCTCCGACGACGCCGCCGCGGTTAGGGTTCCTCCCCGGCCGCCTCACTCCCGTCGACGGTGCCGTGCGCCGCCACCACACGCGGTCCGCCTCTCGCCTCCTCCGACGCTCCAGCCCCGTAAGTCCCCCTCTCGATCTCCTCCTCCCTGCGCGCGCCACCACTAGCTAGGCTCCAATCGATTCGCCGCGGCGGCTCGCCATGTTTTGGGATTTCGCGTGGGGAAAAGGGATTTAGGGATTGCACGGTGACTCCGCGGTTCGATGCGACGTGTTCCAGGCTTGTTTCCTTGCGTGATTGGGGAGAGAGTAGAGAGAGAGAGGGGTTAGGTGAAACAAGTAGAGGCTTTTTGTTGCTCATCGAAACTTGGGTTTGAATTCTTGATTAGCAGTTTAGCAAATATAATTGAAACTTGGGTTTCAATTCTTGGCTGCTGTCCCTTGAGCAGTGGCGGCGGCGGCAGTGCCTAGTGTTCTAGGGTTTAGAGAGGGGTTCTTTCCTGACACTAGGGTTATATCGTGAATGCTCCTCCTTTCATCTGAATGATGTTGATTATGCCAGTTCTTCTTAAAGGTCTAAATGTTTGTATCCTCGTGATGAGCTACCCTATGTGTGAATTTGATCCACTAGCTTCAGGTTGAAGAGAGTGTCTGTATGTGGTGATGCTCAAATTGTCAAGTTGTTATGGTGCGCATTTGAATATATGCTAACACCCGTTTCAAAAAAAATGCTAACTGATCTGTCTTATCTCTGTTTTCTTGAATGAGAAAACTGACTTTGCTGTGTTAATTAGGACATGTTGATGCTATCTTTTGTCTGTGTGTGCGATTGTTCTTCCCTTGTATTACCTCTTAGTCTGGTGCTTATATTTTGTAGTAGAAAATGTTGGCTACATTTTCACCCACTTGTGAATTCTATACTAGGCTCTGTTTGGGTTATTAGGCTCTGTTTGGGTTACATGATCTCTATTAGGTTATTGTCTGAACTGAACTATAATTTAGTTGTTATTTTGCTTGCCATGTGAACCTCATGTGTATTCTCTATGATGTGTATATTATTCAAAACCTGATGTGTGTATTGAAAACGTTATATTTAATTTTTGGATCGTTAATCCTCTAATCATATTGTTTTAGGGAAATGACACCACCACCACCACCACCATCATGCCGACGGTGCAAGTCAAGGTGCACCAGCAGCCTTGCAACTGGCACGCTGTTTGGCATCTACTACGAGTGGATTTTTCTTCATGCGGCGGTAATAAATTATATGAAACTAGTAACCACTATTTTGTTTTTAGTGTTATTGGCATTAATGCATCGTGTATATATCATTTTGCTTTTGCACACAGATCGTCCCATGCAATGTGAGGTCAGAATTCAACAAGCTGGCCGGAGACTCTGTGACCTTTGAGGCTCCTGAGGCCCCCCACACTATGGAGGTCGAGAAAGGACGAAATATGACGCAGGTGGGAGGAGATGGATGGGTCCGTTTCATCGCCCACATGCGTATCACCGGTGGTGAGTTGATCAGCTTCTCCTTCAGAGCAGAAAGACCCAAGTTGGCCATGATTTATGTCAACAAAGCAGAAGATGATGAAGATGACGAGGATGATGAGGATGATGACGACCCACTTGGTGAAGCCATCATTGCTCAAAGAATGAGGTTGAGCAAGGAGGAGGTGTGCAACCTATGGGACATCATTCCGCCACGTGCTGACTTCGTCGGGGTGCCATTCGTGACCCGCCTGACAAGTACCATGGTTGATCGGTATATCATGGTATGTTGCACTTGCTGTAGTAATTTGTTGATATGCTTTATTGTTATACTTAGTGTAGAGTCCGATGATATATATGCTTAGTGAATCTTATATACTCAGTAAATCCGATGATCGTGAATCTTATATACTCAGTAAATCCGATGATCTATATGCTTAGTGAATCCGATGATATATATGCTTAGTGAATCTTATATGCTTAGTGAATCAAATGATATATATGCTTTATTGTTATACTTAGTGTAGAAATGTAGTACTGTCTTTTGATAGTGTAATGTGTGAGACTACTTATTAATTGATATGTTTTTCTTATTCAGAAATTGCCAAAGAGCCTATCTGAGAGTTTTGGTATCAAGCCTGATGAAGAAGGCTCTGCTAGAATACGCCTTGCCGTGAGGGGCTCCATCACCACTTGTGCGTACGGCGTGGACACGGACGGTCGCACACACTTCAGCTCGATTGGGTGGAAGAGCTTCCTTGTCGGCAAGAATCTTCATGTTGGACAGGCAATCCTAATTACTATCAGGAACACCCACCGCCCATGCTTGAGGATGATGGTCGTCATCGATATCATCTAGAACTACATATGCTTGTGAGATCTATCCACGCATGCGTGTGGATGTTGAACCATATATATGCTAGTATGACTACCTAGTAGACTTATCAACTATATATGATCTATCCATGCATTGTTGACTACTATATATGAGTTTGTGAGATTGTGTGGTTATATTAAATGTGGTATTTGTCGTTAATGCTTATGAGATGGTTCTGTGAACTTAGTTTATTTGCACTGGACTTGTCTTGATTTCAATGAATATTGCCTCTGACTCTTTTTTTATTTTTAATTTCTATTTACCTAGTTGTAGCGCGGGGAGAAAATAGGGCACTACTACTATGTGATCATAGTAGTAGCGTTGATAAAGAAAGAGACGCTACTACTAAGTATTTTAGCTACAGCGCTTGTTTAGAAACGCGCTACTGCTAAATAATAGCTGTAGCGCCCTACCAGTAGCGCTGGTGCCCGCGCTACTGGTAGCTCAAAACCAGCGCTACTGGCAAGCATTTTCCTAATAGTGTGGAGCTCCAGCCTCTTCAACGTTGTCATATCCAAGAGCTCCAAGGATCCCGAGCACACGCGCACAAGGGCCGCAGACCTCCTCCCCGCAGCTCCGCATGGTCTGCAGCGGCCTCGACATTTTGTCGAGCACCCTGCATGCGTTCACCTGTGTGAACCAGCTGAGCCACAGCGGGATGACTCTGACGAGTGCGGCTCTTGGAGCCTTGGAGGTACAATGCTAGCGAGGTGCAGAGCAAGGGTGGCGGGGCATGGAGGTCCACCACGTCCCAAGGCTGCGGCTGGACGTAGTACGTCCTCACGGACGATGACTAGTCCGCGTAGAGCATCACCGGGTCGAGCGGTCGTAACATGTCGTTGCTCTCCGGCGGCCCGAACATGTTGGACCTCGTGCTTGTTGGCAAGGAAGAGTAGAACGTGGGAGACGGATCAACCCACTTGAAACTCGAGGCCCCGCCGCCTCCAATGCACTCCTCTCCCTCGTTGGAGTCCGTGACATGTCCATCGCTGGTGAACGTGAGGTCGACGATGAACGTGGACAGGGCGGCTCGCTCCTTGTGCGACCGGCGACAATGAAAGTTCGTTGGCAAGGCTCTTGTCCGTGATCGTCGGCGCCACCTCCGTGTCTTGCTACGCCTCCGCATTGGGTTGCACATTGACCGCGTTGCGGGGGCGGCGTGAGCGTGCGCGACCTCGTAGAGCGCCCGCTCCTCGGCGATGAAGTTGGGGTTCACCGCGACCATGGTTGCCACAGCTTTCTGGCTCTCATGCTCATTGTAGATTTGGCCTTCTGCAAGCCGGTGCTGCTCAAGGAGAAAGAGGTTGTACCTCTGATCCTCCCTGAGCCTGCCGGAATACTGATATAGGCGGCAACACCGGCTGCTTCTCCGCCATGACGGCATTGAAGTGCGTCTATGCCTGCTTGATGGTGAAGCCGGCATGGACTAGCGCCCGGTTGTTGTCGGAGACCTCTGCCGGCCTCTATTCGCATGGCATGACAGATCTGCCAAGTGGCTGCAAGGGCGGCCACCCCATGCTTTTGCTTCATCGAAAAGCTTTCCAGCTTGCGATCATGGTGGATGTAGTGCACGGGAGGAAGATGTGGAACGGACTTAGTGTGGTGTGGATTGAGCCGGGAGTGGCTGCCTTTAAATAGTGGATGCCAGTGAGCTCAAACGTGTGGGTGTGCCAATGTGCGGGTGCCAAAGTTGGTTTGTAGGCCGATGTGTCTGTTTAATGGCGCAAACGGACAAACGGGCAATCTGTTTGAATGTGGTAGATACTCATCTCGTCCCGTCTCCCAGGCACTAAACAAGCGCAGACACTGGGGATGCGGTGTGGACAGCGCTCTCGGCTGGCGAGCTGCTTCAATGCTGGCGCCAGTGAGAGGTTACGTTCGTTCTGGGCTGGCGTCAATGCTGCTCTAGAGCGGCATGAATGCAGATAACCGCTTCGGTTGGGAAAATGCACGAGCGAGGGAGAGGGTTGTTGAATGGCGCGTTGCAGTTGTTCGAACACCCACAAGCAGCCCCCATCCCCCCTCCTCAGTTTGCTTCCGGTTTACATGAAAAAGAACGTTCGGACCGGCCAATAAACTTATACAAGACCACGTTACATGACAAAAGAACCATGCGATCCGATGCCGGCGGTTAGAGCATCTCCAACAGGCACGCTAGATATGGTGCGCGCGGGAAAAAGACAGTTTTTTGCTCGCGCGAGCCGGTTTGGCGCGCTCCAGCGGGTGCAAGAAAGTCCGGCACACAAAAGAAAACGGCGTGCGCGTGAAAAAGTGGAAACGCACGTGGAAGTTTTGGCGCGCGGCGTCCAGCGCACTCTATAAAAACCGCGTGCGGGCGCCCGCCAACCGCCGTCTCCGTCACCTCTCTTTCCCTACTTCCTCGCCTCTGCCGGTGCCCCGCCGCCGCCGCGCCCTTCTTCCTCGCCTCCAGCACCCCACCGCCGCCATGCTGACGCGCACCCGAAGCAGCTCCGGCTACTGCAGCGTCCGCGCCCGCCCCTCCGGCGTGTATTACGCAGAGATCCGCTCCGGTGATACACACCTCAGGCTCGGGACGTTCGAGACCACCCATGAGGCCGCCCGACCACGCGGCGACGTGGCGCCTCGGGAGGCCACGGGCGCATATGAACTTCTCGGATGCGCAGACGCGCAAGCAGGCGCAGGACCTCGCGCCTCCCCCGGGGCTAGTCACCGTGGAGGACCGCCACATCCAGAGGAGGCGCGCCTCCTCATCACCGGTGCGGATGAGCACGCCATGACGGTGTGGCGTGAGCGCTTCCCGGAGGGTGTCGCCGCCGAGAACGAGTTTTGGGCGCAGAGGAGGGCCATGCGAGCCGCGGAACGGGTGAAGAGGCGTGAGCGGAAGGCACTTGCGGAAGCCCAGGGCGAACTCGGACCTGCATCAACCTGGGACGACAATGATCCTCGGTGGGAGGATGCGTTTCTGTCGTCGGACTACACCACCGAGGAGGAAGACAACGAGGAGTAGTTTACTAGTTTATCGTTGACGTAAAATCTACTATATTTGCATCGTAGTATCGTTTTTATCTAGATTTATTTGTATTGTATTGACTAGATTGTGGTGTTGGGCTTGAACTATGTATCATATTTATCTGTATCGTTTTAATCTATATGTTGTTTCATATTTTTCATATGTGTTGCATCCTAGCACCGGCTGCTCGCGCGCGCTGAATTTTGCAGTGCCTGCTGGAGTTATAGCGCCCCGCCTTATTTTGCAGCGCCTCTTGAAGCAAGAGCCCTCATACGCGCTAAAAATAACTATTTCAGGGCTGTAAAAATAATTTAACGCGCTGCGCGGCGCGTGTTAGAGATGCTCTTAGAGGGTTTGCGCTCGAGATGCCCTAACCTCCCGAATCTGCGTCCCTGTTCTTGGCTGTTGCGTGTGGTACCTGCATTCCTACTCTCTGCTCTGCGTGCGTACAGTTGCGCAGGTAGGCGTTCAGGCACAAACTAGCCGCACTCCTATGCCCTCGATGCATGATCTACGCAGGCTCAGCTACAGGGGATTCGCGTGCAGATCCTACACATACGAACACACGCTCATCCCTACGCACTGCAGGATGATCGGAATTATTCGGAGGTCACGAGAACCGTGTGATTGAGCATGCAGGTTGTATTGGTCTGCAGACTGGGTGATATGTGTATGCAGCATGCATGTCACGTCTACGCCTTTGGCGCCCTACCTGGCTCTAGCGTGTGTGCTGCCAACGCGTAGTATTGGCTCGTGCTGTCGTCTATCTGTCAAAGGACCAGTGGGCGATGATGATTGATGACAATAATCACTCGATTAATGGTACGCAATCAAAAGAATAGCTGTTAGGGCAAGATTGATGATGATGATGAATTCGATACATGTGAGAAGAAATAGACAACTGAGCTAATCATAGCATGCGAATGTAAATGGTTTTTATAATGGGCCTTAATGGTTCCTAAAAAAAATCAGCTCCTTAAGAAAAATGGGCCTCCATTTGTTTGTATGGGCTGGACGATGACTTCCAGCCGAAAATATATATGCAGTTAATGGGGATGACTGATAGATGAGACGTAAAGGGATGAAGTCATGAGTTAAGCGATAACCTTTGCAAATGTCACTCTCATTTAATCGAGAAGTGGTGCATCATATGTGCGCCACTAGTCGCAACATGAGAATTTAGATGACTTTTTCTCTCACATGCAGAAGGAATTGGTGAGTTTGTTTCTACTTTTTCGTAGATCCATCCTTTCAAAACGATATATCTCTTGAATCGTGTGTCCAAATAACAAATTTGTTTTCATGGCTGAGTTTCTCGAGTCAATTCTTTTGAAACTAGATCCAATGTTAATGGGTTTCGACGAACCTTTTTTAGGCATTTTTAGGCAGAGAATGTGCATGCAAAGTGAACTAGCATGTGCTTCCAAGTTCCAAAATGTACTGTTTCATTCTCTCAAATGAAACTAATTTGTGCTCCCGCAGGGTTGAATTTTCCCAACGAGGAAGCATGTATACATATTCTCCTGAAAAAAAACACCCGCAAAACAGTGAAAAAGAAATTAAAAAAAGCTGAAAAATGAGAAAACCTGAAAAAAAAATCAAAGAAAACTAGGGGAAATGGGGAGGGGCAGGGAGGGAGCGTCCAATGTGTGACACGTGACGCTACTGGGACACATTATATGAAGGCTCTCACAAGTGACCTTTGAGAAGTCCACCTAGAGAGTATCCTTTAATTATTAGCTCTCATAAAGGGGACAAAGAAGCAACATGGAATAGACACCTCCTACAACGAATGAACTCTAAGAGGCCATGTCATGGCCCTACTCGCGAACCTTTCTCCGACGAGACCAAAGAGGAACGCGCCGAAGGAAAGTTTTGGGACAATCCCAAATGGGAAGGGCGTGGTCTGTAAGGCGAATTAGCCATCAAAAGATATGAAAGCTTGAAAATCAAAAACCAAAAGAAAAAGCATGCGCGAGAGACTCGGTGCCCCGCACCCGTGTGTCCCAAATTCTCTCGCCCCATTCTGCGGTGGTTGCCAATATGACGACTCCGTTAAAGTTGCTCTAAGCAGCATAGACTTTGTAGATATGTTCCAATATGCAATTTTGTAAGTTCCAGTATAAGCAAGTAAATGGATTTCCCAATTCGGAATTGCTTATATCATTGAAAAAAGGATTGCGACCACAAGAAATCCTCACACAATAAATGACCTTTGACGCCGCGCGTCCCCTTCTAGTCACTAGAGTACTCCCTCCGTTTTTATTTAGTCTGCATATTAGGTTTGACCAAAGTCAAACTTTGCAAAGTTTGACCAAGTTTATAGAAAAATATATAAACATTACCATAACAAATCTATATGATGTGAAAGTACATTCAATAATGAATCTAGTGGTATTGATTTTTTATTGTATATGTTAATATTTTTGTTTATGAACTTAGTCAAAGTTCACAAAGCTTGACTTTAACCAAAGCTAATATGCGGACTAAATAAAAACGGAGGGAGTATCTAAGCACCCTGGAATGTGAGATCTGTGAGCGCTCGGGCTGCGAGGGTCAAATGGACAACGCAAGTTAGTGAGTTGTGGTACTGTTTGCCGTTTGGGTCAACCATCCAATTACAATCTAATTACATGTGTCCGATACTTCGTGGGTTATGCATCACTTATTTTTTGTGAGAAAAAAAGTTACGTGTAGATAATGTACATTTGATAGGGAAAGAATAGGATACCTCTCGGGAAAGTATATGGTTGAACCCATGGATATATGAACCCACTATAAAAAAACTCATTTGTAAATGCCAAAAAATCTGAAAGAAAAATCACGCATACGTATTCACATTCTACGGGCGCGCAAAAAGTTTCATGAAAAAACAACTCTTTCTTTGACCTGTACAAAAAGACAAAATAGTGCGGTGAAACGACATTTAGAAGCACTGAAATTTGTCTTCTCGCAGAGGCAAACCAAAAAAACTTTTTACAAAATTTTGTGCTGCGCACACATGTTGCGAAGATGTATGCATGAAATTTTGTTTCGAAATTTTTAACATTGTAAAACACGTTTGAAATGCATATTTATAAAGCGGGTTCATATGCCCATGAGTCCAGGACATCCTCATTCCTACCTGTTGCTCATGTACATTTTGTATAAGGGAAATTAGTGATGTGGCTGACTATCCATGCATGTCAAAGTGATAGAACACCGCCCGGGCGCCGTCAGCCTGACCCATCACCGCCTCCTCGGCATTGCCAGTCCAGCATCGCGCCGCATGCCCCGCCCATCTCACCATCGTTCTCCCCTTCTCTCGTGGCGGCAATTAACGTCAAGCAATGGTGATGCGCGGGGCATGGAAGAGCAAGCGGTGAGGTAGGCCGGCATGGCTAGCAGCGGCGCTCAACAGGGACGACCCTGTATTCAGGACTTGCTCGCCTTCTTCAACACGCCATGGTCCACAAGATATGTGTCACAACTCCTGGCCTCTCCTCCATCTCCCTCTTTCATCATTTCTTTATCAACCTGATTCAAATTCATTCTGGCTTGAGGCCGAAAAAGCAGCGGATTCTTTCAGAATTTTATCTCACCATGCAAGGTTTAAAAAGAACACAACATGCCCATAAAATGAACAACAACGCCCGTCCGATAAATAGAGCAACAAAGAATCTATATGTGAATTAACAAGCAAACAAATAAACGACGGAAAAGTAGATGGCGCAGCAAACCGCGCGTATGCTTCTAGTATGAATCTATACTGCTCCTTTCTTTTGGCGATTCGGAGTATATAGTATGTGATGATAGCCTAGTGAAAAATGATGTTCGGATGTCTTGTTTCTCACTCAAGTTAACAAAAATGCAAGTGTAACCTCCTTCCGTGCATGATGCATCACATTTGGGCCATGGATGATGGAACCATGTGCAGTGCAAGACAACTTTACATTGACATGCCATCTACTCTAGGCATCTACACGCTCAACTCAACGCACAAATGCTCCACGGAGAGATCCATCAATCGATCGAACTACCAAGGCAGGATCGTCGATCGACGACTGTACAACCATCTCGTCTAGGAGAACGCGACGCCTCGGCGGTGCCAGTCCGGCCGCGGCGGCGACTGTCGTCCGGGCCAACTCGGTGTCGGCGAGCGCCGGCTGCAAGCTCTCGAGCTCGAACAGGTCGGAGCTGGACTCGCTACTCTCCTTTGCCCGCTCCCTCTCCTCCGCCACGCTCAGCGCGCGCAGCAGTTCCTCCACCCTCCGCTCAGCATCAGCAGCCGCCGACGACTCCGTCCCGCCCCCGCTAGCGTCGCCGAGCCTCCCCGTCGTCCTGGCTCCATGTCCGTGCTCCTCCTCGTCCACCACGACCTCCACCGCCGGAGAGAACCTCACGGCCCGCCTCCCCGGAGTCAGAAACCCGCCAGCGGCGGCCGCCGAGTCTCGCCGGGAAGCGCGAGAAGACAGAATCGACCTCGCTGACGCCGGCTCTGCCGCAACTGTCGGCGGCAGAGCCGTCATCGCCGTCGCGTCAACAGACGACGACCTGGCCGGCGGCTTCCTGTTGCAAAGCAGAGCGTTCAGAAGGCACGCGAACGTCGCCGACTTGCTTCTCTTCTTCCTCCTGATCTTCCTATTCTCCTTGCTTTCCACGGCTGGCGGCGCTGGCATCGATGTCGGCGGCGGCGGCGGCAAGAGAAGCGACGGGGCTTGCGGGTGGGGCAGGACGCGGCATGGCCGCGGCGGCTTTGGAGGCCGAGGTGACCGTGCAGAGGACACGGACGTCGACGAGGCGGTGGAAGGACGGCGGTGGCGGCTAGGAGGCGGCGACGGCATCTCGAACGGGGACACGTTGGCCCGGCGGAGCTCCCCGGCGGGCGCGCAGGCGTCGGCGTCGAGCGAGTGGTAGATGGCGTCGAGCAGCGCCGCGGAGAAGGACGGGTGGTGCTCCCGCTCCCTGCTCGGCGGCGGGACGCGGCCGGCGCAGCGTCGCGGAGACATCGTGCCCGGCCGGCGGGCGCGCGCGCGGTGGACTGGCGGGAGGCAAATGGCAATCAGTGCGAGCGGAGTGGAGGGCTCGATCGCGGGGAGGGAATGATGGCTGCAAGATACTAGTACGTGGTGCATTCGTGCGGAGGTGTCCGGTGGCTTGATTTGAAAAGAAAAACATGGCGCCGCACACAGCACAAGTGCACAACACAAAGCAGAGGCCAGCGGGCGCGGTTGACTAGCGTGGCAGGATGCGATGGTGGGCCGGTGAGCAAAGGAGCGTGACGAGCCGACGTACGGCCGTGGAATTGTGTGACAGCGATCGCTGTCGCTCCGTGCACGGAATTAGTGGTGGATTTGTTTTTCATCAAGGGTACCATCAGGCGGCGCTAAAGGTGTGCCCCGGGCCGGAGAAAGGCGCCGGCGTAGCTTTTTGTTCCACGGGTGCAATGGACCGCCGCTTTCTTTCCTTGTAAGATACCCAAAGATCGCGCTTTTGTAACCGCGGTTCATGATAGTGTTGGCCAGTGCCGACACCCGCGCGCAGAATAGAAGCAATAAGGCTACACCTACAAACTAGTAATTCTCACCCATGCTGACAAATACTCCTATATATAATGTTACTATTCATCACCCAGGGTGTAGAATAAGTTATTCTCCACCCGAGGTAATCTTACGATCATTTCATAATTAAATTACGTTTAGAATTCAAATAGTTACATTTCTAATGATTCACTATGTAAAGTTTGACATAAGAAAAATAAAAATATAGGTCATAAGACAAAAACATTTGCAGTTTATGTGTATTTTAGGCTATGTTTTTATGTTTGTAATTTTACATAACATAAAATATTTTTTACGGCGATAATATATTTTCTTACGGTCTATTTTTGCGTCGGAAATAAGATAAAACTTACGGAACGTAAAATTACGGTGTATTGATGATAAAATAGAGGGGGGTGAAGAATAACTATTCCTCACCCAGAATAATATTCTATTACCATCGGTCCCTATAAGGTCGTGACACGCAGACCACAAAACTCCCTAGCCCGCCCCCAACCTAACCCGTCTCCTACCCACACGCTGCCGCCGGCCGTCCGCCCGCCCCACCCTACCCACGCGCTGCTGCTGCCGTCCGACCGCCCCACCCTACCCACGCGCCTCCGTCGCGAACCCCACCACATCCCTCAATCGCACACCGACGCCCTCTCCCTCCGCTCCGGCCGCCGCCTTCTCCCCGCGCTCCGGCCTGCAACAACGGCCTTCTCTCTCTCCCAGCGCTCCGGCCTTCTCTCTCCCAGCGCTCCGGCCTTCTCTCTCCCGCGCTTCGGCCCTCTCTCTCCTAGCGCTCCGGCCCTCTCCCTTCCCGAGCTTCGGCCTCCTCCCTCTCCCGAGCTCCGGCCTCCTCCCTCCCCGCGCTCCAGCGTCCTCCCTCCCCGCGCTCCGGCCTCCTCGCACTCCTCGGTCTATTCGCCTTGCTACTGTGGTCCGGTCGCCTTCGTCACCGCGCTCCATCCGCCTTTCTCCTCGAGGTTCGGCCGCCTCCCCCTTTCCCCGAGGCCCCACGGCTGCGTCGCCGCCGCCCAACCGCTCGGTCCACAAGCTAGGGATCTGGGCCGCCCTCCTCGCCGTGGTGGCCCTACTGGCCGTTGGTGACAGAAGCGGGGTGGAGGTTTTTAAAGCTTGTCTGGTATATTTTCTTTCTGCCCTGCAGCAGTTCTTCAGTGCGCATAAAAGAAGACCAGCAGTTCAATTACTAAAAAAACTAAATTCATTTTTCAGGAAGGGGAGCCTTGGCGCAGTGGTAAAGCTGCTGCCTTGTGACCATGAGGTCATGGGTTCAAGTCCTGGAAACAGCCTCTTACAGAAATGTAGGGAAAGGCTGCGTACTATAGATCCAAAGTGGTCGGACCCTTCCCTGGACCCTGCGCAAGCGGGAGCTACATGCACCAGGTTGCCCACTAAATTCATTTTTTAGTTCAGTTCAATTGACAAATTTAGATCGGTCCAAATCCTTGTTACAGTTTCTGTTCAAATTCTTATTACGCAGTGCCTGCATGCTGATCCATCTACAAGTAGACAACAATTGCAGGACCTGCGCACAACACTCGGTAAGATAGCATTTCTTCTATCCCAGTTTTATGAAGGCCAGCAAAAGCTCATCAATCCCAGGGCCGGCCCTGTGTTTCGGGAGGCCCTAGGCGAACTCGACGACATGGGCCCTTTAAGTCCTAAGGCCATATTTATACGTATGTGTTTGCGTGATACATATATATAACTTCATTTGCATAATACTAAAAACTAACTTTCGACCACACATCTTTAGTTTGAAATTTGACTACAATAGTTGTTGGACAATGCAAAATAAAACAAACATGACATGATTGCCTCAAATAGGAAACAAATTTATTTGCTTCTCTGTATACTTTCACAATCTTCATTGACCTTAACATCTGAATTTTCATGCTCGGGATTAGTTCCTTGCCTATGTTCTTCACTGACATCAACAATACTTGAAGATGTAAAATACTTTGTCAAAGAACCCTTCAGTGGTTGAATTTTCAGATGTATTTCTTTTTTTTTCCAGCACCCGACAAATGCTTCTTAGGCAACATGGCATGCTAATGTCCTAATATTACGAAGCAAAGAGTAGACAACGAAGTAAAAATTTATAGATCGGATGATCAGAACCCTAGACATGTACACAGAATGACAAAAAATTAGGATGGTTGAATACATACTATGAAAGATTGAATTAGAAAATTATACATCAAAAAATAGATACTTCATGGGATGAATAGTTTAATATACATACTAAAGAAACTACTGAAATTAGGGATGGACGAATGGATCAGGAACATCCGAACATGGATATTGGGTACGGACCTGCGTTCGCATACATATTTATTGCCGTATTGCTGGAAGGCCGAGTTCTCGGATTGCTGCATGCCGTGGAGACAACGAGCGGCTGAGGCACCGAGCGAGGAACGACAGAGCGACGGGTAGATGAGACGACGAAGAAGAACCGACGAGCGACGAATGGAAAAAGTCAGATTTTTTTTTATTTTTGAGAAGAAAGGGAAAGCCAGACATTCCGATTGATTTGTTTCACACGTACGCGTGCATCGAGCGGCTGTGACTTGCATGTGCGACGCCTTGCTATGCATTACCAGGCGATCCGATGGGCCGAGCCCATCTTGTTTTCTTCCTTTCATAATTTTTTCCTTGTCTATTTTTTCTGGGCTATACTATATGTGTACTACATCATGGGCCCCCCTTCGGCCTGGGCCCTGGGCCGTCGCCCCTCTGCCCATGCCCCAGGGCCGGCCCTGATCAATCCCCCAAAAAAATCACATTTTAGGTGCTTGCCGACGCTAGCCTTGAGTTGTAAGCGACTACTGTAACTACATCAACTACAAAAATTGCAGCGAGCATGGGTGTAGAAACTTCGAGTACGGCACCCTGCTTCAGCTCCGCATCTACTACTACTATAAAAGAAAGAGAGGAGCAGATCCAAACAATCACATCGATCCATCATCAAAATCTAATGGCTCTTAATCATTATGTGTTTAACGCTGCCAACCACGCAATAAGGCGCTAACAGTCCATCTATCGCTAACCCTACCCCGCAGTCAAAAGAATAAAAGAAAAAACCGCTGCCCGCACGACCTCTCACCCCCTGCTCCTCGACCTCTCGCTCCCTGCTCCTCCTACCGCACCGTTCGCCGCCCCACAACCGCTCGCCGCTTCGCCGCCTTCCGCAGCCGCGCCCCTTCGCCGTCGCCCACCTACTGCCCTTCTCTCCCTGCACTTTTCCACCCTCACGCAGCCGCCGCCAGCGCCTTGTGCCCCAACGCCGCTATCGCCATCACCTCCTCCCCATGGTCCGCGAGCTAGACGCGCTGCCGGGAAGAATCCACCATCTACGGCCTTGCGGCGCTCGCCGGGGACACCGCCGCCGCCGCCTCTATCCTTTCCGGATGCCTCTGTCTCCTCTCTACAGCGGCCTCCTCATCTCTTCACGGCTGCTCCAGAGGTCGCCCCCTCGAGCATCGCGTCCTCTTCTCCACCACCACCTCGCCGCCGCCTCCTCCCTTCGGTTCTCTCCTCGAAGCTCCATCAAGTGGTCACTGCCGCCTGCTGCCTCTTCTCTCCTGCAGGACGACGCCTCCCCATCCACCATCTGCCGCCGCTGAACTGGGTGGCAGTTGCGGCCATGGGGGAGCAGGGGTGGCATGGTCTTCATGGTCGTTATGTACAAGAAGACGAGGACGGCAGTGGGGGGAACGAGCAGCGAGGCCGGAGCTTCACTATGGATTTGAGGATGCAACTCGCTGGCCACCATCACCGTCCGCAATCTGGGTTGCCCATTTGCGTCTCGCCATCTTCCTTCCCAATACTTAACTTAGTTCTTTGACAGTCTAATTTCAATTTTGTCAATTTATGGCTTTTCTAGGCAATGATGTGAGACAGAAAAGAAGAGGAAGACGTTGGTGAAGGAGAGGGTGAATTCTCTCTCTCAGCCATGTTTATTATTGCATTTTAATTTTGATGTTATGATTTCTTCTATACCTGTTTAAATTAAATTATTTGGACCGCCTATTTTTTCTTGCAATGGATAATTTACTTACAAGGCTTGTCTTGTGTGTGTAGGCAGCACAAATGTACACCGCTGTGGCCAGGTTATTTCATACGACACAGCCACAGGTAATGCTTTGGACTTGTGGCGTTAGTACTACAGTTGTTCTTTGCACATGCTGAATTGTGGAGAAATATAATGATATATATAGTTGTTGCAGTCAGAGGTGCTCCAAGTTAGTATTATTCCTCTTATTTGGTATCCTAGATTAATGGGCACCATTCTTAGTAATGCCACATATATACAGATACTGGTTATTCATCTGTTTCCATTGTGGAGTTAGGTACTGCCTTCCTTCCATCTTTTGTTGGCAAGCAACACTGACCTCACGCATCTACTACTCTTTGGCTTGGCTATATTGGTACATATTTTAGGTGATGTACATGAATGACGGCAGATGGTTGAGGATTGAGGGAATGTAGATGCGACTAGCGAGCACTTACTCTGAGGTGCTTTCAGGTCACTGATTGCTTTCTACCCTATACACACAACATGTCCCTCCCTTTATTTATGATTTGAACAGGATATTACATGGTGTTCAAGTTCTATTTATTCCTCTATAATTTGGTCCTAAAGATGACACCTTCCAGAATTTGGTTAGCTATGTTCATGTCATGCTTGCTTCTCTTACACATGATTGTACTTTTGCCCTCGAAGTTTTGCTTTCTCAACTTCTTAATGTTAGAAGCATTATTGTTCTAAGTTTCAGCTGTACTGATCATGGCACTACTTTTTCTTGTCTTTGTAGATGATGGTTTAATAAGACTGTTTGGACAAAATTCTGATTTTTCAACACTTGTTTCATGTGCGAATATTCTGGGAGCACCAACTCCAACTGCTGACAAGGTGAAGCTTATGATCAGTACAACTTTGTTTGACATTTGGCTGGGCTAAAAAAAATATCAATGGGAGCTTTGGACGGCCCGATTGCATTAGTGCCTGTGGTTGCGAACGTGTAAGCCTGCATCATGTGATCTTCTCTTTGACGGTTCGACTTTGCTTCCATATCTCCTCCTTCGGTCCTCCACAGCCTCCATGACCATTGTCCGTGCACAGCCGCCGTCTGCCGCAGCTTCGTCAATCGTCCTTCTCAGGTGTCAGCGATCTTAGCCGTGAGGAGCGAGCGACACACCGTTCCCGTCGACGCCGTCGTCCGTCGGCATCCGGTATTGCTGTACGCTATACCTGTACTGATTGTGATTGGCGTCCCATCCGACACCAGAACGAGAACCCCTTCAATTTGTAAGTTTATTTCTTCTTCTCTTCTGATTATTATCTTTTACGATTATATAGGAACTATGATATTATAGATTGCTCTTCAATCTTCATTTAGAAAATTGGATCTTGTCAAATCCAAAACAGCTGAAAACAAAATTTCCAGAAAAAAGAGATAATTGGATCTCATTTTTAGGCCATCGATCGTTGCATGTTGTGTGACTGCGCCCCAAGTTTAGTCCATCGATCGTGCGTGTTCTCCCCGTCTTCTCTCGCCTAGATCAGATAAATCTACCCATGTCTGGTCTATTGCAGCGGCGAAGCCACGCTATACCTATGTGGTAGAATGACTAGAGGAATTTAGCAAGTCTACGTA
>NC_041390.1:578882172-578896118 GCF_002162155.2 Triticum dicoccoides
CGAAGGTCATGTCGTTGGAAGAGACTAAAACCTCAGCAAGTTCTATACAGCCTACAGATGCGCAGATAGAAATAGCCAATTTACGTCATACCAAACCAAGAAGAGCAAATACAAATATTACACCACAAGGTACTTACTTTCAGAGTGATTATCAACCTTTTCATTTCATTGGTCTTTTTTTTATGAAACTAATTTGGCTTCATGTCGCCCCATGACTGATTATATTTGCACATCGGACGAAATTTCCAGTATTAAATCAACCATGTCCTTACCTGAAAAAACTATGTTGGTGCACATCAATGATGCATTATTATCAAATGCAGAGATGAGGTGCCTTAGGCATGATGATGTGTTTTTGCATGATGATGTAAGTCAAACCACACAAACTCTCGTAATTAAACATTAGTGTCTTGAATTTTAAATGTATTCTATCATTGAAATTACAGGTAATAAATGCATATATATACTGTATAAGTGCCCAGGAGCATCTGCAAGATAGAGTGGGTGGAATGGTACATATTGCAAGCACGTTTGTGTCTTCCCTGCTAAAGAACGATGAGGTAGACCGGGCAACACATCGCCACATTGTAAAACGAGTGAATGCTTTTTTGGAGCATGACATGGTCAATCTTAACTCACTACACTTAAATATAATAATTAAGCACATTTTTACCTGAAAATGGTTATGTGTTATATAATATTTAAATATTTATTACTTCAGGTATTCCTTCCAGTTAACATCAGAAAATGCCACTGGTATCTATCAGTAATCAATGCGAAGAAACAAGAGATACAGGTACTGGACTCGCTTGGAGTTGGAATGAGCCGAAGTGACCTCACTAAGATGGTAAATGTCTACTTCTTGTGTTTTCCTTCATACATTACATTCTCTTTTGCCTAATATGTAGTGACATTTTTCCATTTAATAGTTACAAGGACTTGACCAGCATCTAAAAATCGCATGCAATATGCCAGAGTTTAAGAGAGGTGATAGGTGGCAGGACCTCGATATTACGAATTGGAAAGTCGTAGAACAGCTCCAAGAGCCAATCCAAACAGACGGGTATGATGTTCACATCTCATAATCTGAACTGAGTTATAGATAATTTATGATAGAACAGAAAGTCTTGTGAAAACAATATTGATACAAAAATATGGTCTTATTTGTTAGCCCAAACATTGAGGTAATAGATACGTTGGACGATGCATGGAGACATGTACAATGAGCATTATTACTTGTTTAAATACTTTATTTATATTGACATGAAAGCCTAAAGGAATATTTCGATAATGTAGCGCGTCATCTGGATTGTTTATGTTAATCTGTATGGAGTATTGGACAGGAGATATTTTGTCTGATCAGATCACTCAGTTATCTCTCTTTTCTTAATAGCATATTTCATCTCAAATGGTGCTTTTTAACCAATTATATTTAATTACTATATGCAGGAGGACATGAAAGAATTTCGACGAAAGATAATTTGATTAAGCGCAACTGGACATGATCTACTAGGTGTAGTTTCTGTGATCGGGATGAAACTATCAAGCATCTTTTCTTTGATTGCCCGATGGCGAGGGTGTTGTGGCGCTCGGTGCAAATTGCCTTTAACATTACTCCTTCAAATTTGGTCAGGTCGTTTTTTGGAACGTGGCTGGTTGGTATAGAGGCCGAAACAGCTAGACAAATTTGAGTGGGAGCATGTGCGTTGTTATGGGCAATTTGGAACTGCAGAAATGACTTGGCTTTTAACAGAACCATTTTTTGCAGGTTTTATTCCGGGCTACTGCGCTAATCCGTACGTGGTCATTACTCACTCCGACGGAGGCCAGGGCGCGTTTGGTTACTGGATCTGTCCGGTGGGAGATGGTAGCGCGGGATATCTTCAACCGGTTTGGATGACGGTCATGTAATAGGATAGGCGCTTAGTTTACCTATCTCTCTTTATTATGCCAGCCGGTTGTGGCTTTTGAGCCTTGTTTTACTTTGCTAGCTCTTTGTGAGCCAGCATCCTTTATTGCAGCACTTTGCAAGACATTGTTGAACTATTTTATTTATTTATAAATGTGGCCGTATGCATCGTTCTGATGCAGAGGCAGGGGAATCCCCCCTTTTTGGAAAAAATGAAAGAATTTCGACGAAAATTAGCTGTCATACTATTGGAAACAGAACTTAATACGTTAAAAGGAAGTCCAATATATTATCGTTCTGACAATGAAGAAAATGTATCTAATTCTGATGTTGAGTTTCTGGAGGACCGAAAGCGTAAGCAGCAAGATTCACCCGATGGAGCCAAAGACAAAAGCCCCCTTCCAAACCCTATCCGGCGTAACCGCAAGATTTAGTTGATGAACTATGCAACCACATCATGTCAATTAATGATGCTAATTCCCTGGAGTAAGCAACATGTCTAAGAAGTATAAAGTTTCAATGTACACTATTACAATGTTACACTTATTAACTGTTTGTTGCCTACAGGAAGGAGTGGGTGTGAAGCTCTAAACCCCATCCGATAGGATTAAGTCTCAGAAGGATTCAAGGTATACTCCGCAGGGATCAGCCGTTGGACATTGATTGTTTCAACATGGCTATACGTATACTTGCATGTGACAAGGCCTTACTCCTCATGTGCGCTTTATGAATCTACAATTTTGTGTAAGTTACCGCAGATCACAAATTATATTAACATTGTCACCATCATGTTTCTTAACCATTTCTTACCCAGATGTCCATGATCGAGGCCGCCCTCACTTCCGCACGAGATTTAGATTCGCGGGTACAACCAAATTTTCAGGCGCTAGCATCATTGCTCCGTAGCTCGACTTAGACTACAACATATCATCACACAATTAGGTAACTTTGGACTATTTTATATGGTTGTCGTGATTAATGTTTGTTCTCAATGAGTGTTGCTTGTAGATATTGCTTCCTCATGCATTCCTCGGCCACTTCATCTTGTTCGCAGTCGACAAACATGCACGTCAAGTATCTATTTTGGACCCACTATTTCTGCCCTTATTCCCAGAGAGATATGCGTTAGAATTTCAGAGGGTTGCATTCTACCTGAATGTTGCACTTGAATTAGCACAACCAGATTGGAAGTCTGATACATTTGCCTAGCCACGTAAAGCACCAATTGATGTTCCGACGAGCCTAGACCGGTCAGTTACTCTGAAAATCACTCTGCATGTTTTATTTTATTGTCATAACCTCCGAAGATAATGATATTGTATTCATCTACAGGAATGAATCTGGTTATTTTGTTTTCAATTTTATGCTCTGACATGGTAACAAATTTGTTCGTCTAATTTGCACGCTGAGTATTCTATATCACACGTTCATAAAAAGTTTGAAGCAAAATTGCATCCTAACATCATGCATTGCTCATGTAGGACGGTTATGAGTTGAGAAAGAATATTTTGATACACTTACTCGAGTATGATGCGAATGAAGCTGAAGACAATATCCCATATGATGTACGACAAATTCTCAAGTGCCTCAAGTAGGAAGTTAATAAGAGATGATAAACGGGACTTGATATCTATGCATCAGTAGTCACACTGTAGTTTTTTTCCTCAAAATTTATTTTTTATCTCCATGGGTTTGTTTACTGTATTTGCCATATGTTGTGGGCTATTTATTTATAGACATGAATTTTGTGATGCAATATGTTTTGGAGACTCAAAAAATTAAGCTCCGGCGCAACATAGATGCAGTCATTATCTTCTTTTCAATTTTATTATGCTCTTTGGGTTGGTAACAAATATATGCAAAGGCATGTAAAATATATAGTTTTCCGTCTGTCATAAAACTCTCGGTCGGTATCCACCGACCCATTACCGACCCATTATTGTCAATCCCTACCTATATGGATTTGCATGCTACTTAATAATGCATGTGCAATTCACGTTGTAGAGGTCTCGACAAGGGAATGACCATACAAATTGACGTATTTGTCTTCTTTCTCTAAATAAAAAAGGCTATATATGCAAAGGCATGCTTGTATGTCTTTTCTTGATTTGTAATATTTTTTGGTGCAACCAAATTATCTTTATATGCATGTTATTCTCATATATATTTGGATATTAGTCTAGACGTGCATTTGCACGTGCACGCTTACTAGTCAGGCAGAAGTGCCGCATGGAGCAGCTGCCTTCTGCTCCCATACATGTCGATGCTTTAGATTTCTATATATGAATATAAATGTATGTGTAGTCTCCATAGTAAGAAAAATGCAGACTTGTTCAGTCACGTGATGTGTAGTTGCTGTTTGGAATTCATGCATGTTCTGGTTCATGCTGAAATTATGTCGTGAAAAGAAGTCATCCCATCTACTTTCATGATGGGCAACCACTTTATTTGAGTGGATAGCTCTGAGTTCTGACTTGCATTCATAGTTCTAAGTTCTGTAGTTCTTCAATTTCTTAGTCGTACAGTGGTATGATCCCCTTAACTCATGGCTCCTTTCTTTCCATGTTACTGGTGAGTCATCGTTTGCATTTGCCAGTGCCACTAGTAGTACATAATTTGCAATGTCGTTCTACTTCATAACTAAGACATAAAAAGTTGAGATTCAGAAGACACGTTCGGCCAGAGCTGAAGGGAAAAGGCATGTAGATGGTGTTCTATCTTCTATCCTATATCTATCTTGGTTTCTCTTTGTATAATTACTTTGTAATTATTTCAATTTTGTTTAAGTCCTTTCTCTGATATATCTGTTGTAAATTGTAGGTACCGAGGCAAAATTCATAGTTGTAGTTGTCTGCAATTTACTATGGGAAAAGGTCAGAAGATTGTCCTTCCAGCGTGTCGTGGCCACCTCCCCACAGCACCGCCTCCATCCAGCGCGCCGCCCTGCTTCCCCACAGCGTGCCGCCGCAGGCGTAACCCTACATCGCACATTGAGAAATGGTGGCGCGCGGGGTGTGAGGCGGCGTCTCCCCACCATTTTTGTAGGTTGCCGCAAAAACAAGATGCACAAGTTCATCTTTTGTATGCTTTTCAGTACATCTACTTCCCAATGGTGAGTCCGATTTCCTTTGTGTTTCCATCGTCATGTAGCACAAACAATTGCTTGTGGTTATGCTTGAGAATGAGTACCGTACTGTCAATTGGTTAACCAATTTTATAATGAAGATGTGCTGTTTGAGGTTGTTTGAAATAAACTATGCAAAAATTGAAAGTGTCAAAGTCCACCTTGCAAAACAACATCAGTTATCTTCAATTCAAGTACATAAGAAAACATAAGCCCACTCTATAAAAACAACAATAGATGTAGGAAGTTCAGTTTGGCTATATGCGATTGGTAATGCAGATGTGTTCTTTTGTGGTGGAGATTTCGGGAGTAAACTATGCAAACAATTTAAAAGTACTAAGTCCAACATGCAAACCAGTAGCAGTTCTATAAGTGCAACATGCATCAAATTCAGAAAATAGCAAACCTGGCTTGAAACAAATTCACATCTGGTTGTTTAGTTCATAGCTCATCGTTTCTAATATAAGCCAATGCTTCTATTATAATATAGTTGTTTATTCTGTAGCTCACTTTTTCTAATATAATGTTAAAAGTCCACTAGATGAAAATTTCTCTGTTTTAGCTATATCAGTACTAGTGCTCATCGGTACAACAAAGTAGCAGTAATGATCAGTACAACTTACAAAGTACTAGTCGATACCGATTTGTAGCAGTGTAGTTTGTACCGATTTTAAAGATGGCTCTGTATAGTATTGGTCAGTCATTTCGTTAAACTGCCTCGGTTGGCAGCCTGAACGAACTGGGCGTGGTGGTTGTGAACGGCCCCGGACTAGAGCAGAGGGCGTTCAGGACCTGCGTAATGGCCGGGTGGCTGTGAATGACCATGCAGGCTCCGTGCTCCATCTCCTGGGTAACGGCGACGATGCCCAAGCCTAACAACAACAACAATGCATTGGGAGATGGCGTTTACCTGTGCGGCAGCAAGGATGATAGTGATGACACCTATAGAATTGTTTCCTGTGTTGCTACATTATCAGTCCAAAGGGTGGTGAAGATGCAGTCCTCGCGCGAGCCACCGCCGGCCACCTTCCTCCGGTGAGCAACCGCCGGCCGCCTTCCTCGCGCGAGCCTTCGTCGTCTGCCTTCCTCCGGCGAGCAACCGTCGGCCGCCTTCCTCCGGCGAGCCACCACCGGCCGCCTTCCTATGCCGCGTCTGCCTTTGCGCGCTGCGCTGTGTCTCCACTACCGCCTCTGGTCACGCACCGCCCCGTTCATGGCTAGCTTGTGTATGGAACCTGCAAGTTCAACATTTGCACTATATTCAGTTCTTGTACTCCCCCCACACCATCCTCGGCACCCCTCACTCGCGCCACGGCTGCAGCTTCACTCCCGTGCGCCACCGTCGGCTGCCGCGCCATGGCCTGCGCTCAACGGCTGCGGGTGGAGCCGCTGGGTCGAGGAACTTTGCCTCGACAGCACAACATCACACTCTGCTATCGGTCGCGAGAAGAGCTGCGTGCAGGCCACCCCGTGTCTGCCCTCGATCCGTCTCAGTCATCTCCCTCTCATCCTCTCTCTCCAGTCTGCATTTATGTGTGCAGGGAGCGGGAGGAGATAGAGCAGGGGAGTGGGAGGCCCTTCCATGGCAAATTCGTTGGCATCTTCCATGGAGATTGCGACCTCTCTTGATTTTTGCTTGAGGATTTCTCCTCTGGATCTGTCCACTGTAGTTCCTGTATAGCGGTGTCCTTTTTTCTAGTGTTCCTCAATATTGATGCATGTGTTTAATAACCCACTCATACGAATTCTAAAAACAAGCTTCAGTACAAGAAAAATGGGTCGTTCAGTTCAATTCCTGTTGCTATCAAGCTTCAGTACAAATGGTAAGAACTAAGAACTAGTTCTATTCCTGCTACTATCAAGCTGTTTGTTGATATGCTTACAAGAAATGAAATATCCTTTTTGATGTTTCTTTGTTGCCAAATAAAAAGCTAATATTTACGGACATGTGCAGTATAAACATTTGTTATGGAGTAGTACGCATTTTAAAACTTTTATATAATTGCAAAAAAACAGTATTCTCATTCCCAAAAACCTACAAAAAAACATCAGCTTATATTGATAGTTTTGGTTCTAGTCCTTATGGCCCGGTTCTAGTAACTGTGTCGCCCGCTCGTTTTAGTTTTTTGTTATCTCTCCTGGATGCTTTTGAAGAGCTTTAATTGTTTTTAGTTCATCTTTTGAATTCTTTTCAGTACATCTACTTACCAATTGTAAGTCCAGTTTCCTTTGTGTTTCCATGCTATTTCTATAGCACAACAGGTGTGTGTGGTTATGTTAATGATCGCATGTAACAAAGTTTATTTTGTAAGTTCAGAGAAGCAACGAGGTAAAAGCAAAACACTAAAACCATGCAATTCTTGTAAAGATATCTGAAAGTTCAACAATAAAAATTATATAAGTTTAGTCTCAAGTGGAGAGAAGTTGCTGCATCTCTGTCTGCCTGTGGATGCTCGTGTGCTATTGTTGCTTTCTCCCCTTCCTGTACATGCTGCTACTCACCTTTTTATCTCTCTAATGCGTTGTGTTGCACTACTACAGCTCGATCCAGGAGGTGCTAGCTCATGCTGGCTGGAACTAGGATGCAAAAGGGTTGACGGATCCATGCCGCACAAGCACTGGTGCTCTACTTTCTTCTTACTTTGTGTTCTAATTTGCTTTCTTCTTATTTTCAGTTTGCGAGATACAGAAAAAAGTTTAAAATATGTTGTGCCTGGAGTTCATATTATTTGCTACCCCAGGATGTACGTCTATAGTTTCTCCCTCCAAATGTGTTGATCCATGTGGTTGTATTTTCTGTGTTTCTCCCTCCAAATGTATGCAAGTACAGAAGTTGCACACAAACCGAAGTTTGTTTTAGTGAGAAAAATGCATACTGTCTTCTATAACTCATTTCACTTCACGATTACTTCACCAGTTTGTTGTTTCCTATTTATCATAATTCCTAAATGTTCTACTCAACTTCAGCGCCATGCTCAGTCCAACCACGTGGCTTCAGGGTGGCCGAGTTCGTCGCGACCATCAGTTCAGAGACCTGCGTCACTGCTCGTGTCGCTACCATGGCCACCTGCATCACTGCGTGATCGGTCAACAACCTCCTGCACAAGGAAAAGCAACAGGAGTAGAGGCGTCTGAGATGCTCTTTTCTGGCGAGGTGGCTGATTATGGTTGTCAGTTTGTAATACTTTGGCCGCAGTGTACTTATGTATCTTTTTCTGGCCGGAGCATGACCTGAACTTGTGTCAGTAAGAACTTTGATTGTGATGGTACTACAAACTCTATAAAAACACCAGCAATCCATTTTTACCGGTACTTACCTTTTATTCAATTCACATGGATTGTGCCCCTATTACCAATTGTGATACAAAAATGCACCATGCTCACCATTTTATTTTAGTTCGTCAGTTTGTAATACTTTAAAGAGAGGAGGTAAAAGTGAGCCCTTCGGTTTTGTATTATAAAAAGTGCTAATGTGAGAAACTTCAAAACCATCTTGTTTAATAAGTTCTGCTTGTTCCGTGTATAGTATTTATTGAGCTAAAAATGGTATGGTTCATACATTCTCGTCCATCTCGTTGTAATCATCCTTGTTTTTGTGAGTTTCCTGATGCAACTTTTGTGGTCAGTCCAGATGGGAGAAGGTGATCCGTCCAAAGTGTAATTCGGTCACGTTGACGTCCAAGCTCTACAACTGATCCGTACAAACAAAAACGGTGGTCCATTCTACAAAGGAAAAATGTTTGAATTAAATATATTGATCAGTACAAGTTAAAAATGATGGTCCGTTCGGAATAAAAGAAATGACAGAAATTCAACTTGTAAAAGTTCAAGCAAAAAAGGTACCCCATGCAATTCACATGGGAAAAGTACAAGTCGTAAAAAAGAGTAGTCTGGAACATCATTGTAAAAAATGTTTAGTTCAAAAAACTATCATTCAGTTCGATGATACAAACCATGCAAATACAGGGGCGACGATACAATAAACCATTGAAAACTTACGAGCAAAAAATTTACCCAAAACAGAGCAAAGTCTATTTAGTGAAAACACGCTTAGTACAAATCCATGCAAATATCAGCTCAAGTACTTTTTTCGGAACCTTTCAAAATTACTCTCTGAAGTATACATCAGTACAAACACACACGTAGATCAGTACAAGTACTCTGTTTTTTCTAACGGAAAAACAACATGATGGGTCTCATCGTAACCCAAATTACTCTTCAACGGTTACAAATTTGAGAAAAGGTTCAACATGATTAAGTTTCGTATTTTGGATATCTTTCCAACAGTATATTTTTTGCCTCATTTTGACAAACTTTTAGAAAAAATCACCTTCAAAATTAAATTTGACCGTATTTGAATTCATTTTTAAACCGTAAGGAATTAGAAAAACATTCCAATACGAAAACGTTGTGCATTTTCCATAGCTTTCCAATGCCGTATCATTTGCATCAATCCGACAAACCGTTTGCAAAAAATCACGAAAATACGTTTTGCCCAGAATTTCACCGTTTTCCAAATTACTTTTAAATCGTATAGAATTAGAAAAAATAATAGATATATGGAAGATGCGGATTTTCACCAGCTTTCCAACGCCATCTCATTTGCTCAATTTCGACAAACAGTTTGAAAATTAAGTCCAAAATACGATTCACGTTTTCGATTTTGAATAAAACGATTTTTTCAAAACTGCTCTTAAACTATAATGATTTTGCAAAAAATTTCTATATATTTGTAATGTAGATGTCAAGAGCTTTCCAACGATATGTCACACGCCCCATTTCGACGAAAAGACGAACAGTTCAACGAGATGAAAATCATCAGTACGATCACCTGAACTCATCAGTTCAAATAGGGTATTTGTTACGCGTAACAGAATAGCCAGATGTGTGTGTGTGTGTGTGTGTGTGTGTGTGTGTGTGTGTATAGCAAAAAATTCCCGTGCGTTGCAACGGGAGAAACAATCCACCCACATGACCATGTATTTGTGAACGCATGGCGCAGTACTGTATCAACTATGATGAAATCAAAAGCTAAAATGAGCAAAGCTAGAGGATTAACATACATCTCCAGTTACAAGATTGATTATGCAAAGCGAAAAAGGATAACAATGTATCAACAGACTTAGCTTGATGCCACATCAATTCGCATGTTCAAAGTTTGATCCTCAAACGTACCAATCTTGAAAATATTTTTTTTTTGAATAAATATGAACCACGAAGGAATCAAACATATAAAATAATGGTGGTGTTAATAGCAGAATGACCATTTTCTTAAACAAATTTTAGAATCAAAGATATTAGATGTGAAACTTCTGGCTTCTGAGATAATGGAACTGGGTCTTCTCATACTGCTCAAATACATCCTTACCTTCTCATTTAGGACCTAAATGCTCAAAGTAAGCAAAAAAGGAAGTCAAATTTGTGGTCCCTGAAAACATTTACAATGTAAACCAAAAATATGGTCTTCCCACGACTACCTTATCAGAGAACTTGTATATAATTGGAGGTTTGTCTAGAAGGCAATTAATTAAGTCTAACTGAAGGGTAGCGTTTTTATCATAAAAGTGTTTTTTCGGTCAGCAACTGATAAAAAATGCATCTTGTACTCCAAATGGTAGGTAAATGCTGCATTTTGGAGGAAACGACATTCCAAACATGTTAAGAAACATGAATATAAGCAAAAAGCAGGAAATTATTAAAGATGATTTTACTCTTCTTGGAAGCAAGATAAGTTCGTTCGGATGTAGTCGACTTCATTTATTGTCCAACTCTATAGTGTTACTAACATGTCTACACTTTTAACTAAAATCCAAACTAAGTGGCAACTATTCTGTACCTTGCAGTTGTGTTTTCTGGAGCTCACTGATGACAAGGGAACAACACATGTGACAGAAGGAGGGGGCAGGGAGTTTAGTATGTACATGATAAGCATTTGAAAAACAGTCTTTGATGTAAATACGCAAGAGATTGGAATCTACAATGTTTAAAGATGGTAATTCCAAAAGGAATAAGAATTCTCCTTGAGATCAGAAACATATGTGGAAAATGAGAACTACACAGATTTTCCATGGTCAACCATTGAGAAGTTTAACGCATGACAAAACTGCAGTGCATCTCGTCAGCTTGCTTCTTCGTAGTTCTACAACAGTACCTTGCTCTGAAGTGGATTTAGTTTCACTCGCTCCCTCCCGATCCTCCCGAGGAGAGGAGCTCCTCACGCGCAAGACCAGTGTCCTCGCACTGCTGCACCCGTGTTGCACCGTTCCTTCTTCCAGCTACCTCTCCTCCTCCTTTGTCTCTCTTTTCTACCAGAAAAATCGAAGCCCCGCCATGACCTTGGAGCTCTTCCTGCTAGCCACAGAGGCCCGCCTCCACCTTCGTGTCGCCGCGCCGGATCCCTCCTTCTCCCACGCCCGCTGGATCTCGCCGGCGCCGTTCTGCATCGAGCAGAAACACAATAATTCTTCCAAACAGAAAAGGAAATCATGTGTAGACGCGGCGATTCAAATATGTTGTCTATGCGAACATTCAAAACCATCACATATCATGTATGGACGCAAGCAGGTAACAAAGAAGCCATTAGATTTCATTCGTAGGCCTAAAAGTGTGGAACATGCCAATGTGGCAAAGAAAAGGATCAAGAGCTGCTGCTTTCGATTGCTGCTGCCATGATTTCTCTTGTCGGTGTCGCCAGCGATTCCTTATCGGTGAGATATGCTCCAGCTTCTTCCTCTAGTAGTGTTGAAGCCAGTGTGACCGGACCCTGAAACATGAAGGACAGATCAAAATCAAGCATTTCGTCCAACGACTAATCAAAGTACAGAGTTCAGATTTGTCGATGAATTTGAGAAGAAAACGTGAGATCCAGACACATTTTTGCCAACCTGTAGGCCAAAAAACCGATGAGCAGAGCATTTACCGGAGGATCTGAAGACGCGGTCCCCTGTTTCCTCTTTCTCTCCTCCCGGGAACTCAGCTATTCCAGTGGAACATATATAGACCAGCCGCCGCCATGATCAGCACCCCACAGACATTGAGAATCAAGCGCCAGAGCACCTACCAAACAGAATCGAAACAAATGGAACCGTACCTCCGGCATCCCGATGAGGCGCATCAGCTCTGCCACGACCCGGCGCTGCTCGTCCGCCCTGCACTCCCACTCCCGCATCTCCCGCCGCGGCGCCTCGTCTGCCTCCGCCAGCACCCTCTCCGTGACCTGCCTCGCGTCCCGCAGCCGGCCCCACCGCTCCCGCGCCTTCTCTAGCTCCTCTGCCAGCACACCTCCTTCTCCCTCACCGCCGCCGCCGTGCTCTCCGCCTCGGCACGGCTGGCATAGGACCTCGCCGACGGCGGAGACGCAGCCGCCCGCGCCTATGCCTACGCCTTCAATTTGGCAAAGCCGATGGCGACTGACGGGGAGGCCGCCGCGTTGCCGTCCCTCGGCTAAAGTGGAATCCTCCGCGCGCCCCCGGACCAGGCCTCCGACACCATCGTACTGGAGGCGAGCGGGCAGAGGTGCGGCCGTGGCCGCGGGCGGGTTGAGGTCGGCGGCGGCTAGGGGGATTTGGTTCGGCTTGGCCAGGTCGAGGCGAGGAGGCGGATGTGTACATGTATTTTTTGTCCTGCGAACCGTTTTTCGTCGCAGATTAAATTTAGTACCACCTTGGTTAAATTCAAACTGAAAGCGTAAAATCACAGAAAAGAAGCGTATTGTGACGGTGAACCCATGAAGTCAATCTGTGCTTTATTATTACTAGTACAAATGCCCGTGCGTTGCACCGGGCGATAAAAGTGGTAGAACCTACTTGATGGTTCATTTTTCGTCATATTTTATATCCAATTTTAATAAATGTTGAACATGGAAATTTCCTTTTTGAATAAAACTTTAATATTTCATATAAAAATGTGTTGCCATGGGAAATGAATTGAACAGATGATTACGTTGCGTGGATAACAAAATGGAACATTGGTTTCTAAAATTCTTGCTCATCCATTATTATGAAAAAAGAAAGTCTTCTTGTAAAGCCAATATTTAAGTTCAAGACGACTCAAGATTACCAACAAATAGTCCATATTTCATAATCTTTTTTGCAATAGAAGCTTTGGTGTTAATTTCAGCCGAAATTATACTCTATGATCCAATGTGAGCTTATTATCACCAGAATTTTTTATGAAGCTACGCCGCTCGTTGAAACTGGTCTTTGGCGATCGATGGGCGGTCTTCATCGCTCCGGTCACTCTTCGGGCTGTAGGGCAGCCTTCTGTGGCGCGGATCTATCCGTTCACCTCTTTCTTCCTCCTAGTGCTATGCCAACAAGGAGGCAGTGTTTCTTCTGTTCGAGGCTATGTATGGCCTAAAGTCGTAGCAACCTCGTTGCCCCAAGTGGCTCGTTCCCGACAACAGTGAGGTGGAACCTACACGGATGCAAGGACCCAATCATGTTTTGCATCAGTTTGAGCTCCTTTTTGCAAAAGTCTAAGGACTTGTTATGTATTTTTCTTGTTTCTTTAGGGCCTAGAGTCATGTTTTTGATAATGATAATAAAGATACAGGATCCCCCCTCTGATAAAAAAACTTTGGTAATAGCTCATCTAAATAAATTATAATGTTTTTCACTTGTATACTGTACACGTAATCTTACGTCAATCTTCCACATAGATATAAAATCAAAGCCATTGGATATTCAATCGTTAATTCTATTATTTCTCTAATGAACCTTTTTATTCTACTTTTTCACTGGCCCTGCAGGGAATAGCTACGTCACGGCAACCAGATTGTTATATAACATATCATCACTATACTAAAAAAATAGGCGGTACATTACCACGACATCTACGATCCATATGATAAGCAATAGTGGCCCCTAGCTCGTACAAGTGCAGTATCCATATTAGAAGGTTCAGCACACTTTC
>NC_041390.1:578897587-578898024 GCF_002162155.2 Triticum dicoccoides
TGAAAGACAATTGTCAGAGAGTCAGAAAGCATTGCATGTGCACATGGGTTAATAATGACAATCTGACTTATTTTTGGAAATTTCAAAAGCTCACACTTTGAATATCTTAATCAAGTGAGTGCACATGCAGCAAGGTGCACTCTCTTGTGACCTTTGTCCTATCTATGTATGCGATAAAAAAATACTGAGCGGTACCTCAAGAAAAACAGAAAATTATGCAATGTTGTACAATGTAGGTCAAGAGTGATGTTTGTACCTGGTGACTATTTTCTAGACATTATGTCCCATTATGTATAAATGAATCTGGTTTTCAGATGACAAATGATATAATCACATTTTTAATAGCTCAAATATATCTATAGGAAAGCCTACAAAAACAATAATCATATTGTACTAAGTTTACAAAAATTGGTTCAAAAGATTGTATGGTAAGAACA
>NC_041390.1:578898305-578899880 GCF_002162155.2 Triticum dicoccoides
ATCATGTAACTTCAGTAGAGTATGTAATAGTAAAAAAAAAATCCTATTTTGAAGACAAATCTCAAGAGTCGATTTGTAGGCTTTCATGTTGGAGCTGCAGGTAAGAATCAGCAAGAGAGCACGACCGGCCCAGCAGAGCTGAGAGCGCACACTCTCCAAACCAGAGGGGCAGAAGTAAGCCAACATGGTGTCAGGCGGGAGTTGCGCTATAGAGCAAGGTGAAGGAGACTGACCTTGGGCTGGTGGTGCGGGTGTAGCAGCAGCATCCGCGGTCAAATTAGGGATCAGAGGTAGTAACACAACAACACAAACAGACCAAATTATATATTACTGCACTGTAATAGAGCGACAACCAAAAATCATAGTCAGGCATCAGCAAATAGCATACAAATCAGGCCAAAATAAGCATTGAAGTTTTGCTCAAATTGGGGATCAGAGGTAGTAACATAGTAACACAAGCATCAGCAAATAGCATACAAATTTCTCCAATATTTCAATCAATGAAACCCAGATAAGAAACTTGATCAAAGGAACAAAGGAACAAAGGAACAAGCTGGTCAAGTATTTCACATCTTTCACAAGAGAAACGTGATTTGCTTGATTGCTCATTAAATCTGCAGTTGTTAAATATCTGATGTAGCATCTAAAGGTCCAACACAAGTAGAAGGACAGATTCATCAAAACTGTTGTTTCTGAATGTAGGTGTGGAGCGAGGAGCTCCTAAATCTCTAGAACTCTATCCATAACCCTGCTCTCAATTTCTGTTTTTTTTGTATTGATACATGTACAGTCGATATTAGTCTGCTCATAATCAGTCAATCACTTCGTCACTTTTGCTAAGACTTCTAGCAAGGACACATAAACACACCAATGTTCACAGCATGATCAAAAACCGATTGAGCAGCTATTAATACGGCAACATTATACGGCAGGAAACATAACTACGACAATTGCAAGATCACATAGTAGCAGTTGAATTGCAACATTATACCACAGGAAACAGGAGAAGCAAGGGAAGAATTATATCTGTATCATATCCCAAGCGACGGTGCAATGCTCGCTGGTGGCGCTGGCCTGATTCACGATTCCGGCAGAGAACAATTCAACGGTGCACTGCTCGCTGGTGGCGCTGGCCTGGTTCTGGATTCCGGCAGAGAACAATTCAGTATATAGCATCGAACTACAAATCCTGGTCGGTACGGTTTCTTTGTTTGAGAAGGACACGGGAGCAGGAGTTTGACAAGGACACGGAGGCGGAAAGGGTATCCCGCTCGCTCTTTCTCGACGAACAGAGCAACGACAGCAAGGGCGAGGAGTTTAGCAGAGATTGGGCACGGGCGGAGGTGCGAGCGGTGGAGTCCAGGCATGCAGCGGCGGGAGACGAAGCAGACGACGACGGCGATGAGGAGGCCTCGGGCATGGGATCAGCGACCATGGCGCTCCTGTAGAGAAGAAACCAGGGAGGGAGATGAGCAGGGGGAACCGGAGGGAGAGGTGAGAAAGGAGTGGGGCGGCGCTCATCTGCGGTGGCGATGGTGGCCTCTGGCGGCGGGGTTGGCTGGCCTCGGTTGGGCG
>NC_041390.1:578900011-578905393 GCF_002162155.2 Triticum dicoccoides
CCACCGGCGGAAGCGAGCTCCGGCTCGAGGAGTCGAGGAGGCCGCGAGGCAGAGCACAGGCAGCAACGACACGCAGTTGCGGGCGCGACGCGGACGGCGGGAGGCGGGGTCCGGCGGTGGGTAACGGGCAGCGTGCGGCGGCGCGGCTCGAGGAGCTCGCGGGCGCGGGCGCCGTCGCCGTCGCCGTCGCCGTCGCCATAGCCATCGCCAGAGAAATGGATAAGACTACGAGGCTGGCGGTTGCAATTCAAATAAATACAAGGGGCTTTCTGCAAAATGTAATGTTATATACAGACTCACTAAAACAAGGATTGCGGGTTAATTTCATGTAAACCGAAGGACTTTTTTGCAAAATCACGCTCGACGACGGACGAGGGAAACCCAAATTTGCTTGGACCGCGGGTTGAATAATCCAAACGACAGGGTGTTTTGTGCAAAAACGAATCGTTTTCCCCGATCCACTTAAACAGGGACTGCGGGTTGAATTCTTGAAAATAGAGGGGCTTTTTTGCAAAAGTGACGACGACGTACGACCAGAAGCACTCCGTGCTTTATTAGTAGGGAAAGAAGATTAGGAAAAGTGCCCGTGCGTTGCAACGGGAGAAAAAAAATTCACGCCTCATACATACACTTAATGACATCAGCAAATCCTTGAAATCTTTCATGATGCCACGCAACAAGCAACATGATAACTTTTCTAAAAAAACAAGCAATATGATAAGTGGTGTTGTGCAAAAACATAAAGGTGTGATGATTTTTGAAGTGAACTGAAGGTGTTTAGAATTCATTATACAACGCAAATATCTACCTAGTTGCCAATATATGTTTACGCATTTGTTGTTGTTTCTCGGTGACGCAAAAAAAATATTGCATTAGAATAAAATAGCAAAGTACATTTTAGTATTTAATGATAACATGTGCATAAGTGTTTTCATATACTCCCTTCGTCCAAAATAACTTGTCCCAAGTTTGTCCCTCAAATGGATGTATCTAACATCAAATTAGTGCTAGGTATATCTCTTTGAAGGACAAGTTTTTTCGGACGGAGTGAATATACCCAGCGCATATATATGCGACGCGACGCGAATGTGTGTGTGTGTGTGTGTGTGCAATCATAATTCAGTTCAAGACTTAATTTGGTTGCAAACATATAGGATAGCTCCACAAAAACAACCAATCTATAAGGACATATGTAATAGGCATTTCTAAAATATCTCATCATACAAAGAAGGTATTATTTAAGTTTGCACCCTGAACATAATTTCAAAAATTAATGATAATAGCATATTTGAAATCTACATATTTTTGTGATGAATTTTCATATATGGCATGTCAGATTTAAAGTTAGGGTTTCAAAGATATGAAAATTTCAAAAAGTAATTGATTTTTTAAAGGAAAAGGGTGGTTGTGGGAATCAAACCCACGACCTCTAGCGCGGTAGGTCACGGAACCAACCAGTGCGCTGCTCGCCTGGTCGTTGTATATGAGGGGATCTCCCCTTATTGAGCTATGGGCGAGCGCGGAAAAAAAAACGTTCTTCTCACTTACCGGTGGCATTGGTGGGTAATTATTTGCAACTTTAGGGGCAGTTTTAATGACGGACGGGCAGAAGCGATAGCCGCTTTATTAGTAGGTAAAGACTAGCAAAAATGCCCGTGCGTTGCAACGGGAGAAAAAATGTCACGACCCTAACTCAATAAGTATTCCCTCTCATCCCACACACGATCAAAAATCTATCCTCGACCAAAAATCTATCTTACTGGCCTGTTCATTTAATCAAATCGAGACTCATGCAAACTCGAGACTCTGAATATTCAGGATGCGGAATGGAGTGCAGAGTTGAAATCCTAGAATAGAAGTACAACTGTACATGAGGAGGGACATGAACAACCTCGTTCGCAGAATGGCCTTCATGGCGAACTGACCCAAAGATGATGATGTAGATCTTCAGGATGGTCGTCCATCGTAGGTCCAGTACTTCATCATCCACAACCGCCGCAAGCAGTGGCCACACGCCCTACCATGAAACGTTGCGCGCTACTGTTTGCCACGCTGCTAGCCCCATCGCCTCCAGCCACCATTGTTGTCGCCACCATCCGAAAAGCTTGATTTTGGCACTGCCCAGTTAATCATGCCCATACTGCAGCTCCCAGATCTTTGGGTCTGAATGTGATGACGATATGCATCAAGGTGATCCCCTGCTTGTTGCTTTAGTGAACTCGGTAGGCTTGGCATAGGGGATGCAACTTATTGCCCAACCACATCTCATACTGGAAACATGATGAGCCCCAAATTATTTCTATCTCGAAATAGATATATCGATGCTAAACAGAACTCTGCGCATGGTTAAAACTGACAGACAACATCCTGTTCTAGCTGTACTTTTAAAATTGAATTCAGATTGACCAAAATAGGTACCATTTGAAAGCTTATGACAAAAGACTTCTACCTTTATTTTCAAAATACTAACTGCATCTATTGTGTGCGGTTTCTTCTAATCTACACATCAAACTATCATATTAGGTATTATATAGGTGTTACATAAACTGGACTTGAACAAGTGAGAATATTTTAAAAGTTTAAGACATACACATGATCCAAGTCAACCAGTCTAGGCATGGTAAAGTCTACAAAGATGATTCACTACCTTACTGTGTTATCAATTGATGAAAAATTGGCACAGCTTCTAGGATAATCCTACTAGTACAACTGTAATAGTTACAATAATAATCTTGATTTTTTCATTTCAATAAAAGAACACAAACCATCATGAGGCCCCTATGGAATCAGCACAACCATGATTCTGATCTCTCTTTTTTTGCATGGACCATGAATTTGATCTGCTATAAGATTTATCCTTAAGTTCATAGTATTCAGAGTTCAGACCTCATCAGTGGAAAAACTCCTAGCAAAGCCATGTATGCGTGAAAGAAACATCAATAGTTAGTATTATCTAGATAATCATGGGAAGAACATATAAAATTAATAAAGTCCTAAATGAATAAATCAAGCGTGGGAAATTTACATGGTTGCTAGCTAGCTAGCATGGGCTATTGGCCAATGAAACACGTACCAGAGGATCAATCAGGCATGATGTATGGTCGTTTCGTGCACATCTGGTTGGCTTGCTTCATCGTCATTGCCGGCTACTACTTGTACATCTGGTCAGCTTTCTTCTTCGTACTTCTACAACAGTACCTTGCTCTGAAGTGGATTTGAATTTCATTCACTCCCTCCAGATCCTCCTGAGGAGAGGCACTCCTCACGCGGGAGACCAGTGCCCTCGCACCGCTGCACCCTGCCGCACCCTTCCTTCTTCTCCTACCTCTCCTCCTCCCTGGATCCTCGCCTGTCTCTCTTTTCTACCAGAAAAATGAAAGCCCCGCCATGACCTTGGAGCTCTCCCTGCCAGCCATGGAGGCCCACCTCCAGCTGCAAGGACTTCGCCCGTGGCGCCGGATCCCTCATTCTCCCGCGCCCGCTGGATCCCGCCGCCGCCGTTCTGCACCGAGCAGATGCGTTGTCCCCAGCCTCTCGAGCAGCCGCGTTGACCTGATCCAGAAGTTGTGGTCGAGAGCACGGCAGGAGCGGCGAGCGGGCAGAGGTGCGGCCGCGGCGGCCAGGGGATTTGACTCGGTAAGGCCAGGGTCGTGGGGGGAGGCGGAAGCGTACGGGTGTTTTTTTCCAGCGAACCGTTTTTTCTTCGCAGATTAACGATAGATTGCGGGTTCAATGCACAAAATCACAGGGGCTTTTCTGCAAATAGTGCGCGATGGTGAACCCGGAGACTCAACCCGTGCTTTATTATTAGGGATATATATATATATATATATATATATATATATATATATATATATATATATATATATATATATATATATATGTGGTTGCTCGACGTTGAGGCGATCGCGGAGCGCTCTGCTCGCGTCCCTCCGCACGCGCTCTGCCAGTGGTTGCGCATGCACATGATCACATCAGGGGCCCCATATGCATGCGGTTGCGCTGCACGCGTTTCCATGCGATGCATTTACGTGCGGCACGATGGAGTTACGCGCTGCAAATTAGAACTGCCATCAGGGTCTGCCGATATTCCTAGCCGTCCGGCTTCCCTTTTAATTCCCGCGGCCATTATAACCTTAGTCTCTTTATCCTTTTGATCGCGCCCCACAACACAACAAGCACACCCACGATGAAACATCGAGAGGGCATGTCTAGCGGTGCTCCAATGGAGTTCGGCGAGCATAAAGTGGAGACCCACGCGAGGGAGACAAATCTCTCAGTGGTGTACACCATCAACCCGGCCGTGGTAGACAACTACATCAACAGCGTTGAGCAGTCGCTTGCTCGAGACAAGTACAAGGTGGTCGACATCGACCTCCAGTACACCGCCAGCCGTCCCGACATAGATCAGAAGGCTGTCGTCGCCCAGTTGTGCATGCACCATCATGTCCTCACCTACCACTACTGCATGGCCACAGAGCCTTGCGACCATTTCAACAGGTTTGTCAACAGCATCGACTACAAGTTTACCATGGTGGAAACCACCGAAGATGTAAAAGCACTCAGGGTTATGGTTGCTAGCTAGCTAGCATGGGCTATTGGCCAATGAAACACGTACCAGAGGATCAATCAGGCATGATGTATGGTCGTTTCGTGCACATCTGGTTGGCTTGCTTCATCGTCGTTGCCGGCTACTACTTGTACATCTGGTCAGCTTGCTTCTTCATACTTCTACAACAGTACCTTGCTCTGAAGTGGATTTGAGTTTCATTCACTCCCTCCAGATCCTCCCGAGGAGAGGCGCTCCTCACGCGGGAGACCAATGCCCTCACATTGCTGCACCCTGTTGCACCCTTCCTTCTTCTCCTACCTCTCCTCCTCCCTGGATCCTCCCTTGTCTCTCTTTTCTACCAGAAAAATGAAAGCCCCGCCATGACCTTGGAGCTATCCCTGCCAGCCATGGAGGCCCACCTCCAGCTGCAAGGACTTCGCCCGCGGCGCCGGATCCCTCATTCTCCCGCGCCCGCTGGATCCCGCCGCCGCCGTTCTGCACCGAGCAGATGCGTTGTCCCCAGCCTCTGGAGCAGCCGCGTTGACCTGATCCAGAAGCTGCAGTCGAGAGCACGGCAGGAGCGGCGAGCGGGCAGAGGTGCGGCCGCGGCGGTGGGCGGGTTGAGGTCGGCCGCGGTGGCCAGGGGATTTGGCTCGGCAAGGCCAGGGTCGTGGGGGAGGCGGAAGCGTACGGGTGTTTTTTCCAGCGAACCGTTTTTCTTCGCAGATTAATGATAGATTGCGGGTTCAATGCATAAAATCACAGGTGCTTTTCTGCAAATAGTGCGCGATGATGAACCCGGAGACTCAACCGTGCTTTATTATTAGGGA
>NC_041390.1:578905734-578915127 GCF_002162155.2 Triticum dicoccoides
CGACGTTGAGGCGATCGCGGAGCGCTCTGCTCGCGTCCCTCCGCATGCGCTCTGCCAGCGGTTGCGCATGCGCATGATCACATCAGGGGCCCCATATGCATGCGGTTGCACCGCGCGCGTTGCCACGCGATGCATTTACGTGCGGCACGATGGAGTTACGCGCTGCAAATTAGAACTGCCATCAGGGTCTGCCGATATTCCTAGCCGTCCGGCTTCCCTTTTAATTCCCGCGGCCATTATAACCTTAGTCTCTTCATCCTTTCGATCGCGCCCCACAACACAACAAGCACACCCACGATGAAACATCGAGAGGGCATGTCTAGCGGTGCTCCAATGGAGTTCGGCGAGCATAAAGTGGAGACCCACGCGAGGGAGACAGATCTCTCAGTAGTGTACACCATCAACCTGGCCGTGGTGGACGACTACATCAACAGCATTGAGCAGTCGCTTGCTCGAGACAAGTACAAGGTGGTCGACATCGACCTCCAGTACACCGCCGGCCGTCCCGACATATATCAGAAGGCTGCCGTCGCCCAGTTGTGCATGCGCCATCATGTCCTCACCTACCACTACTGCATGGCCACAGAGCCTTGCGACCATTTCAACAGGTTTGTCAACAGCATCGACTACAAGTTTGCCATGGTGGAAACCACCAAAGATGTAAAAGCGCTCAGGGTTATGGGCTTGGCCTGCTAGAACATTGTGGAAATCTGTGAGCACTACAGGGTCTGGGACAGCATGAAGAAGGACTCCCTGGTTGAACTTGCCTCGGCCATCATCGACCCCTACTACGAAAAGATGAAGCATGATGCCCAGAGAAAAATTCCCGTATCCTAGCACAGGGCCTGGATGCGGCAACTGGATGAACCTCACCTCAGTTCCGCGGCCAAGATCGTGTACACATGCTATGAGATGCACAGGCGGACCGTTGACATGTGGAAGTGCCTCGTTACCCAAATCAACGAGCCCGGATCGAGCCACAAGCAGAGCAAGCGTCACAAGAAGTAGATGATGACCAGATGATCGTTTATGCTAGTTAATCATGCATGTAATATATAGTTTACTTTATTGGTGTGTGGAAATGTCATGTGTGTAGTAGCCACCTATGTAATTATGCATGTAATAGTTTACTTTGGTGTGTGCAAATGCCATGTTGTAGTAGCCACCTATGTAAGTGGATGTTCAATTTAGTTATGCAACCATGTCCTTATAAGTGTGTGTGTATATATGTTGTTGTTCTGTATGCAATCCCATCGCACAACACACACATCTTATTAGGAGCAACCATCTGTGTTACTATAGGTCTTCGCACACATTTCTGATTATAGACTTGTTTGCTGTGTATCACACACATCTTGTTATATTGAACCATTTCTATTCTCTTGTCTCAACACAAACAGTTCATCCGAGTGAACCGCATGCCGTATATCGCACACACCTTGATCTGGCTGACCATTTATTTTGTGTTGCCGAATCACAAACAGTTCATCCAAGTGAACCGTATGCTGTATATCGCACACACCTTCATCTGGCTACCCATTTCTTTTGTTCCTCCTCATCGCAAACAGTTCATTGAACTGAATCGTATGCCCTGCATCACACACGCAACTAAAATCTGAACCGTGTTTGATGCATCCTCCATTGCAAACGTTTTGCACCTTTTTGACGCATTTTTTACACCACTGTTTGAGATTATTGCATCGCACACAGTTTCGTCGAAGGGTCTCTGATCGTAGTATCGCGTTAGCAGCATCCTGCAGTAGTGCTTCCTCTAATGGGTAGACACCTATTTTGGTTGCTGTTGATTATGTTACTAAATGGGTAGAAGCTATTCCAACTAGTAGTGTTGATCACAACACTTCTATTAAAATGCTTAAAGAAGTTATTTTCCAAAGGTTTGGAGTCCCTACATATTTAATGACTGATGGTGGTTCACACTTTATTCATGGTGCTTTCCGAAAAATGCTTGCTAAATATGATGTTAACCATAGAATTGCATCATCCTATCATCCTCAATCTAGTGGTAAAGTTGAACTTAGCAATAGAGAAATAAAATTAATATTACAAAAAACTGTTAATAGGTCCCGAAAGAATTGGTCTAAGAAATTGGATGGTGCACTTTGGGCCTACAGAACAGCATATAAAAATCCTATGGGTATGTCTCCTTAGAAAATGGTTTATGGAAAAGCCTGTCATTTGCCTCTTGAGTTAGAACATAAAACTTATTGCGCAATTAAGGAACTCAACTATGATTTCAAACTTGCGGGTGAAAAGAGGTTATTTGATATTAGCTCACTAAATGAATGGAGAACCCAAGCCTATGTTAATGCCAAGTTATTTAAAGAAAAAGTTAAAAGATGGCATGACAAAAGAATACAAATGTAGGAATTTAAAGTTGGTGAATATGTCCTATTGTACAACTCTCATTTCAGATTCTTTGCAGCAAAGCTCCTCTCTAAATGGGAACGACCATATTTCGTCGAGGAGGTTTATCATTCTGGAGCCATCAAAATAAATAACTCGGACGGTTGTCAATGGGCAAAGAATTAAACACTATATATTAGGTATGCCTATTAATGTTGAAAGCAATATTATCCAAACAATGACACCGGAGGATCACATGAAAGAAACCTTCCGGAACACTCCATAAAAACCAAAAAAGAAGAGGTATGTGATACAGTAAGTAAAAGGACTCCAAAAAATCCACAAAAATATTTTTGTCAGTTTTTGAATATTTCAAAAATTAGGAAAATAAGAAACAACCAGGAAGGCACTCGAGGGGGGCACAAGACACTAGGGCACGCCTGGGCCCCTGGCATGCTCAGGTGGGTTGTGCCCACCTCGGGAACTTTCCGGACTCTGTTTTTCTCCTATTTGCTTGTTTCCCAAGATAAAAATCTTTATATACCCCCCGAAAGCATTGACCATCGTATCAGGGAGAAATCTCCTGTTCTTCTTTCTTGCTGTTTTCTGGCAGATCTGAAAATATATCATCTCAAGACTCAAAGGGTGAGAGCTATTTTGATGATTATATGGCAAACCCCAAGGTGTACGGAGATGTGGAACATTATGGTTGGACCACGGAGGAAGAAGAAGACTATGATCCGAAAGGGTAAGAAGAGACAAGCTCAGATGAAGATGAAGTTCCATTACCCCAACCTGGGGACATGCACGTGGAATTCAAGAAATCGAGTCTCCCCAATAAAGCAAAGAAACCTAAGATCCAATTTGTCCCTTTTCATCTCTTGCGGGAAAATAAGCAGGAATTATGCAAAAAGATACTGAATCTTGAGCAGGAGATCACTGAATTGAGGGAGGAAAATTCCATCCTCAAGCATAAGCTGAAGAAGAAGAACACTCATGCAACCACATCATCACCACCACCTTCTTCATCACCAAAAGATACTTGAGTTCATGGTATGGAAACTCCCCCTGGCTTGTGCCAAGCTTAGGGGAGGTGTACCGGTACCGTATCACCACCATTATCTTTGCCTTTATCTATTTTAGCTCGATCTTTAGTTATCTTTTGATTTAGTTCAATAAAATGTTTAGTTCGGTCCTTTCTTTTTGAGTGCTTGCTTTGTGATATATCTATGTAATCATGTTCAAGATATATAATAAAGCTTAGTTTATGTATTACTTTCTTTATTTTTATGTTTCAATAAAAAGAAAGAGAAATAAATGAAAAAGATCATATGCTAATCTTATGGTGAGTAATGACATCACATAAGGAAAAGTATATGTGGTAAAATTCATTGGAGATTGACAAACATAGCATTGGTCAATGATGCAATTCATGAAAGAATTAATAAGGGAAGAGAGGATTAACATGCAAATACACTATCTTGGACATCTTTTATGATTGCGAGCCCCCATCAAAATATTATATGCCAACATTGTTGACGCTGGACAAGGAAGACAATGTAATGATTTATGCTTGTTCATATTCACATAAAAGTTATATTTTCATAGATCCTTTAACATGTGGTTCTTGCCCAATATCTTTGCTAGCCAAAAATTCCGCACTAAGTAGAGATACTACTTGTGCATCCAAAACCCTTAAACCCAAATCTTGTTTTGAGAGTCCACCATACCTACCTATGGATTGAGTAAGATCCTTCAAGTAAGTTGTCATCGGTGCAAAAAGGCAATAAAATTGCTTCTAAATGTGTTATATCATTTGGTGTAAGAGAAAGTTGAGCATTATACGAACTTGTGATGGCAAAATAATAAAAGCGACAAACTGCATAATAAAGGTTGCTATCATAAGGGGCAATATAATGTGACGTTCTTTTGCACTAAGAGATTGAGCATAGAACCAAAAAGCGCATGGAAACCTCTGCTTCCCTCTATGAAGGGCCTATCTTTTACTTTCATGTATACACTTTTATTGTTGGGGAACGTAGTAATTTCAAAAATTTCCTACGCACACGCAAGATCATGGTGATGCATAGCAACGAGAGGGGAGAGTGTTGTCTACGTACCCTCGTAGACCGTTCGCGGAAGCGTTATATCAACGTGGTTGATATAGTCGTACGTCTTCACGATCCGACCGATCCAAGTACCGAAAGCACGGCACCTCCGAGTTCTGCACATGTTCGGCTCGGTGACGTCCTCGCCTTCTTGATCCAGCAAGAGGGGTGAAGTAGTAGATGAGTTCCGGCAGCACGACGGTGTGGTGATGGTGTTTGGTGAAGAACAATCTCCGCAGGGCTTCGCCTAAGCACTACGAAAACTAGGACGGAGGATAAACTAGAGGGGACGGGGTTGCCGGCACACGGCTTGGTGTTTCTTGATGTGTCTTGGGTGCTAGCTGTTGGGTTTCGTAGTAATTTCAAAAAATTTCCTACGCACACGCAAGATCATGGTGATGCATAGCAACGAGAGGGGAAAGTGTTGTCTACATACCCACGCAGACCGACTGCAGAAGTGTTGACACAACGTAGAGGAAGTAGTCGTACGTCTTCACGATCCAACCGATCAAGCACCGAAACTACGACACCTCCAAGTTCGAGCACACGTTCAGCTCGATGACGATCCCTGGACTCCGATCCAGCAAAGTGTCGGGGAAGAGTTCCGTCAGCACGACGGCGTGGTGATGATCTTGATGTACTACAGCAGCAGGGCTTCGCCTAAACTCCGCTACAGTATTATCGAGGACTATGGTGGCTGGGGGCGCCGCACACGGCTAAGGAATAGATCACGTGGATCAACTTCTGTGTTTCTGGGGTGCCTCTGCCTCAGTATATAAAGGAGCCAAGGGGGAGGGGGGCGCCGGCTAGGAGGAGGGCGCAAGAGGAGTCCTACTCCTTCCGGGAGTAGGACTCCCCCCCAATCCTAGTTGGACTAGGATTCCCCGAGGGGGAAAGAGAGCGAAGGGGGCCGGCCACCTCTCCTAGTCCTAATAGGACTAGGGGAGGGGGGAGGTGCGCAGCCACCTTGGGCCGCCCCTTTCTCCTTTCCACTAAAGCCCATTAAGGCCCATATGGCTCCCGGGGGGTTCCGGTAACCTCCCGGTACTCCGGTAAAATCCCGATTTCACCCGGAACACTTCCGATATCCAAACATAGGCTTCCAATATATCAATCTTTATGTCTCGACCATTTCGAGACTCCTCGATATGTCCGTGATCACATCCGGGACTCCAAACAACCTTCGGTACATCAAAATGCATAAACTCATAATGTAACTGTCATCGTAACCTTAAGCGTGCGGACCCTACGGGTTCGAGAACAATGTAGACATGACCGAGACACGTCTCTGGTCAATAACCAATAGCGGGACCTGGATGCCCATATTAGCTCCTACATATTCTACGAAGATCTTTATCGGTCAGACCGCATAACAACATACGTTGTTCCCTTTGTCATCGGTATGTTACTTGCCCGAGATTCGATCGTCGGTATCCAATACCTAGTTCAATCTCGTTACCGGCAAGTCTCTTTACTCGTTCCGTAATACATTATCTCACAACTAACATATTAGTTGTAATGTTTGCAAGGCTTATGTGATGTGCATTACCGAGAGGGCCCAGAGATACCTCTCCGACAATCGGAGTGACAAATCCTAATCTCGAAATACGCCAAACCAACATGTACCTTTGGAGACACCTGTAGTACTCCTTTATAATCACCCAGTTACGTTGTGACGTTTGGTAGTACCCAAAGTGTTCCTCCGGTAAACGGGAGTTGCATAATCTCATAGTTATAGGAACTTGTATAAGTCATGAAGAAAGCAATAGCAACATACTAAACGATCAGGTGCTAAGCTAATGGAATGGGTCATGTCAATCAGATCATTCAACTAATGATGTGACCTCGTTAATCAAATAACAACACTTTGTTCATGGTCAGGAAACATAACCATCTTTGATTAACGAGCTAGTCAAGTAGAGGCATACTAGTGACACTAAGTTTGTCTATGTATTCACACATGTATTAGGTTTCCGGTTAATACAATTCTAGCATGAATAATAAACATTTATCATGATATAAGGAAATAAATAATAACTTTATTATTGCCTCTAGGGCATATTTCCTTCAGTCTCCCACTTGCACTAGAGTCAATAATCTAGATTACACTGTAATGATTCTAACACCCATGGAGCCTTGGTGCTAATCATGTTTTGCTCGTGGAAGAGGCTTAGTCAACGGGTCTACAACATTCAGATCCGTATGTATCTTGCAAATCTCTATGTCTCCCACCTGGACTAGATCTCGGATGGAGTTGAAGCATCTCTTGATGTGCTTGGTCCTTTTGTGAAATCTGGATTCCTTTGCCAAGGCAATTGCACCAGTATTGTCACAAAAGATTTTCATTGGTCCTGATGCACTAGGTATGACACCTAGATCGGATATGAACTCCTTCATCCAGACTCCTTCGTTCGCTGCTTCCGAAGCAGCTATGTACTCCGCTTCACATGTAGATCCCGCTACGACGCTTTGTTTAGAACTGCACCAACTGACAGCTCCACCGTTTAATATAAACACGTATCCGGTTTGCGATTTAGAATCGTTCGGATCAGTGTCAAAGCTTGCATCAATGTAACCTTTTACGGTGAGCTCTTTGTCACCTCCATATACGAGAAACATATCCTTAGTCCTTTTCAGGTATTTCAGGATGTTCTTGACCGCTGTCCAGTGATCCACTCCTGGATTACTTTGGTACCTCCCTGCTAAACTTATAGCAAGGCACACATCAGGTCTGGTACACAGCATTGCATACATGATAGAGCCTATGGCTGAAGCATAGGGAACATCTTTCATTTTCTCTCTATCTTCTGCAGTGGTCAGGCATTGAGTCTTACTCAATTTCACACCTTGTAACACAGGCAAGAATCCTTTCTTTGCTTGATCCATTTTTAACTTCTTCAAAATTTTGTCAAGGTATGTTGTTTGTGAAAGTCTAATTAAGCGTCTTGATCTATCTCTATAGATCTTAATGCCTAATATGTAAGTAGCTTCACCGAGGTCTTTCATTGAAAAACTCTTATTCAAGTATCCCTTTATGCTATCCAGAAATTCTATATCATTTCCAATTAGTAATATGTCATCCACATATAATATCAGAAATGCTACAGAGCTCCCACTCACTTTCTTGTAAATACAGGCTTCTCCGAAAGTCTGTATAAAACCAAATGCTTTGATCACACTATCAAAGCGTTTATTCCAACTCCGAGAGGCTTGCACCAGTCCATAAATGGATCGCTGGAGCTTGCACACTTTGTTAGCTCCTTCTGGATCGACAAAACCTTCTGGTTGCATCATATACAACTCTTCTTCCAGAAATCCATTCAGGAATGCAGTTTTGACATCCATTTGCCAAATTTCATAATCATAAAATGCGGCAATTGCTAACATGATTCGGACGGACTTAAGCATCGCTACGGGTGAGAAGGTCTCATCGTAGTCAATCCCTTGAACTTGCCGAAAACCTTTCGCGACAAGTCGAGCTTTGTAGACAGTAACATTACCATCAGCGTCAGTCTTCTTCTTGAAGATCCATTTATTCTCAATTGCTTGCCGATCATCGGGCAAGTCAACCAAAGTCCATACTTTGTTCTCATACATGGATCCCATCTCAGATTTCATGGCTTCAAGCCATTTTGCGGAATCTGGGCTCACCATCGCTTCTTCATAGTTTGTAGGTTCATCATGATCTAGTAGCATGACTTCTAGAACAGGATTACCGTACCACTCTGGTGTGGATCTTACTCTGGTTGATCTACGAGGTTCAATAGTATCTTGATCTGAAGTTTCATGATCATTATCATTAGCTTCCTCACTAACTGGTGTAGGTGTCACTGAAACAGTTTTCTGTGATGTACTACTTTCCAGTAAGGGAGCAGGTACAGTTACCTCGTCAAGTTCTACTTTCCTCCCACTCACTTCTTTCGAGAGAAACTCCTTCTCTAGAAAGGATCCATTCTTAGCAACGAATGTCTTGCCTTCGGATCTATGATAGAAGGTGTACCCAACAGTCTCCTTTCACTAGTAGAAAAAGGGTCAAACGTGAAGCACATTAGTGTCGGTTTGAATTAGAGCCGGCACTAATGTGTACATTAGTGCCGGTTCGTGGCGGCGATCAATAGTACCGGTTCGTGGCGAACCTTTAGTACCGGTTCATGCCACGAACCGGTACTAAAGAGGCTGTGTCAGCCTGCGGTCAGGCTATGGCCCCACCATCACCATTTAGTGCCGGTTCGTACCACGAACCGGTACTAATGAGGTTATGGCAAGCTGTTTTTAGTCCCACCTCGCCAAGAGAGAGGCAGTATGAGTGGTTTATAAGCCGTGAGTGCACAGACAATGACGAAGAGTTGCAATGCTCATCTACATGTTGATTAGCTTCAAGCCTTGCGGAATAGCATAGATTGCACTGAGCTATGTGCAGTGCAGTCTACACTATTCCGAAAGGCTTGAAGCAAATTAACCAACATTGCACCTCTTTTTTATTTTTAATAACTTATTTAAACTCCAGACTTCTTTTGTGTTCAGTATGCAGCATTTAAAGCGACGTCATCAATTTCCAACATGTTCTGACATCATTTGTTGTTTTTCGGTCATTTACCTAATTGTTTAGAGAGCTAAATGACCGTGAAATTGAAAATCACTACAAAATGAATCCTGAAAATGTTGAAACTTGGCATGGTATCATCATATCACCCGCATAGCATGCGCGAAAGAGTAGAGAGGGTCACAGCAAAAACTGGACGCACTTCATGTACAAACTGGACATACTCTTTCCGAGTATCAGGGTTTCGGACGAGAACTCATCTGTTACATGGCCACTTTAATGTTTTTTAAACTTATTTGAACTCCGGACTTCTTTTGTGTTTAGTATGCACCATTTAAAGCGACGTCATCAATTTCCAACATGTTCTGACATCATTTG
>NC_041390.1:578915268-578976843 GCF_002162155.2 Triticum dicoccoides
TTTCGGTCATTTACCTAATTGTTTAGAGAGCTAAATGACCGTGAAATTGAAAATCACTACAAAATGAATCCTGAAAATGTTGAAACTTGGCATGGTATCATCATATCACCCGCATAGCATGCACGAAAGAGTAGAGAGGGTCACGGCAAAAACTGGACGCACTTCGTGTACAAACTGGACATACTCTTTCCGAGTATCAGGGTTTCGGACGAGAACTCATCTGTTACATGGCCACTTCAATGTTTTTTAAACTTATTTGAACTCCAGACTTCTTTTGTGTTTAGTATGCAGCATTTAAAGCGACGTCATCAATTTCCAACATGTTCTGACATCATTTGTTGTTTTTTGGTCATTTACCTAATTGTTTAGAGAGCTAAATGACCGTGAAATTGAAAATCACTACAAAATGAATCCTGAAAATGTTGAAACTTGGCATGGTATCATCATATCACCCGCATAGCATGCGCGAAAGAGTAGAGAGGGTCACGGCAAAAACTGGACACACTTCGTGTACAAACTGGACAAACTCTTTTCGAGTATCAGGGTTTCGGAGTACGGAGTGGGTACTAATGTGCATCCCACCAATCAGGAAGAATCACACGGATCGTGTGTTTCTTTCTAGCTCTTGCGAGTCGTTGGATCAAGGGTGTGTTTCTTCCTAGCTCATGTGAATCGTTGGATCGAAACTACCACAATCACTTTGTGAGCCAGACGACCCTATATATAGCCCACCTCTCGCCTTCCCTGCATAAGTCTTTCAGTTCATCGACTACATACATCTACCAGTTCATCGACTGCATACATCTACCAGTTCATCGACTGAATACAAATCATTCGGATTCGCCATCATACGTCCAACCGTGCATTTGATATGCATATATATGCATCACGAGCAACGGCTGGGCTGTATGATGGCGATACCGATTGGTTTGTTCTAGATCCGACATAAAAGGTTTGATACAACTTCTTTTTGTGACATAAGAGCTATCGATCTCTCCTCCTACCTATTTTAGTTACATAACTACCTATTTGTGCCAAATTTTCACTTTTGCTATTGCTCTTGCATCATAAGCATCCATGTTAACTGGACTTACAAGTAATGCAATTTAACCAAACTATCTTGTGATCCATGTTGATTAGCTTCAAGCCTTGCGGAATAGCATAGATTGCACTGAGCTATGTGCAGTGCAGTCTACACTATTCCGAAAGGCTTGAAGCAAATTAACCAGCATTGCACCTCTTTTTATTTTTAATAACTTATTTAAACTCCGGACTTATTTTGTGTTCAGTATGCAGCATTTAATGCGACGTCATCAATTTCCAACATGTTCTGACATCATTTGTTGTTTTTCGGTCATTTACCTAATTGTTCAATATGCAGCATTCAATTTCCAGAAGAAAATAAATAGAAAAAATAAATAATGCAGAAAAGAAAAAACTATATAAAAAACTACTCAAAAATAAATAGAAGAAAATAAGTAATGCAGAAAAGAAAAAACTATATAAAAAATTTGTTGGCATGCTGCCCAGTGGGCCTGCCAGACCTAGGGTGTGCAAATGCAGGCCCAGACGGGCCAGCAGGCTCACAGGGCAGCGTGCCCTAATTAATTAGGCCGAGAAGCCTGCTATATAGAGGAGTTCGAAGAGGTAGCCGCGGCTGGATTTATAAACCAGTGCGGCTGCCCTGCACCGGGCGAGGTGGGACTAAACTTTGGGGTGGCAGCGCAAGGCCTTTAGTACCGGTTGGTGGCTCCAACCGGTACTAAAGGCCCCCCTTTAGTACCAGTTGGTGGCTCCAACCGGTACTAAAGGCCTTCGTTTCCCGCCACTTGGCCTGGCGAAAATAGGCCTTTAGTACCGGTTGGAGCCACGAATCGGTACTAAAGGCCCATCCTATATATATAGCACTTACGAAAATTTCAGTTTCATCTCCCCACTTCGTCTCCAACCTCCGCCGCGCGCGCCGCTCGATCCTGTCGTCGCCGCCCGTCGCTCGTACCGTCGTCAGTCGTCATCGCCGCCCGTCGCTCGTACCGTCGTCCGTCGTCATCGCCGCTGTCCCCGCCGCCGCCCGTCATCGTCGTCGTCTCGCGCTGCCGCCCCGAACGCCGCCGCCGTCCGTCGTCAGTGCCGCGGCCGTACGTCTCTCTCGCTCCCGCACACACATACACACACATACATACACACACATACACACACACACACCGGCGCCCCCGCTCGTACGTACGGGGCGGCGGCGTACGGGGCCGCACACACACACATATACCACACACACACGCATACACACACATACACACATACGTACACACATATACGTATATATACACACACATGCATACACACACACATACACACACACACATTTTTTTTTACTTATTTTCTGTTTTTTAGAAAAGTTAATTAGATGATCGAATGTTAGATGAATTAGCTAGCTAGATAGTAAAATTGTCGAACTAGAGATTAGAACTAGTTGAATAATTAATATAACTAGTTTATTTTTAGTAAGAAAATTTATGTATATGAGATTAGAACTAGTTGAATAATTAATATAACTAGTTTATTTTTAGTAAGAAAATTTAGGTATATGAGATTAGAACTAGTTGAATAATTAATATAACTAGTTTATTTTTAGTAAGATAATTTAGGTATATGAGATTTGATGATCTAATTAAAATATTATTTGTTAATGAGTTTTTCTGTTTATTTAATTTTTATATATTTTGAGTTTATATAAATGTTAGATTAATGTCGAATGTTAGATGAATTTGATAGAAAAGTTAAATATATAATAATGTCAATTGAATATATAGTTAGATATATTAATGTCAAATGTTAGATGAATATATATTTGGCTAGATATAGGTGTTTAATGTTTCACCTATATGAACATAGCAAATGTCATCTGACGACGAAAAAGATTTTATTATGTGCGAACACTGTGAAGACCAGCGCGGCCTGTGCGACCAAAATTTCCTTGTTGATGGTAGGCGCTTCAGCATCAAGCTGGATGAGACATTCGAAGTTGATACAGTAAGTCACTTTGTCAATTATTATTTGAATGCAAAACTTATGCTTCATTTGCTTCAACTTATAATTTTAAATTTTCACTATTCTACTAGCGCATCCCCTGCCATGCAAGAATTTTTGTCTTAGATAAGATAGGTTTTAGTGCTATAGATGATATGCAGGTAAAGAGAGTTTACTTGAAGACGGAGCATGGGTATACTTTCAACGTCAAATTATATAATAGAGACACATACACCCATTTTGAATGCAAAACTTGGCAAGCACTATGCAAGGCTTATGCATTTGAGCCTGATATGGTTATCACCTTTGATATTCGTCCGGAAGATGATATTGAAGGTAATATAGACATCTGGGTCGATGTGCAAACGCCTCCAGTTCTACCATTTGGTGAGTTTTTCTCAACCATGCATGCATATGTTTATGTCTTTCATACAGTTTGTTCAAAAATAGTTGACAACTAATTTGTATTGTCAGCTTATTTCGGTTCAAGCAAACATGTCCGGCGCTTGGTAGACAGGACCTACTACTGCCCCGGGGCTCAACTAAACTGCGAGGAGATAAGTCATTATGTTTCATGGCTTGAGGATCTTAATACTGTCAAGACAATTTTTTTTCCTAAACTTAGAAATGTTAGTACTCAAAACGTGCGACCAATGGTGATTGTATTGAACTACGGTCATATCTATAATCAAAAGATGGTAAGATTTTAAATATTTATCCTTAATTAGTGCATCTTTTGCATACATTATTTTTAAAGCTAAACTTTCATTGCTTAGTATATTAATTACTATATGATGTTGTTCAAAAGGGACTTCCGATGACAGTTGTGCCTCAGTGGATCGAGACAAAAGGTCGCATGTCAATGGTTAGCTTAGGACCAAGATTTCCTACATTGCACATGAGTGCATTCAGGATTTCTGAAAGCGAAGAATTCTTAATAGTGAAAGATTGGAGCAAAATTGTTAACGATCGCAGAGAAGTACTAGGGGGCAGTAAGGAGAAGCGCAACCCAAGATTAGGAGACAGATTCATCTGCATGCTCCAGTATGATGAATCAGGAGAGCTATACATGTTCTATGCTATTCTACCTGAGAGGGAGCAGCAGGATCAGTAGCTACTAGTTCATGCTCTTAATTAGTACTTGTCTCATGTCCGTGTCCTGAACTTCGATGTTGGTGATGATTATGTTGAACTTGATGATATCTTTGCTTCTGTTACAAAGTTAATGTTTCCTCTTTAAGCTAGCCAGCGTTGATGATGATTAGATAGCTAGCGGTAATGACTATGATGATTAAATAGTGGTAATTAGACGACTACGATGATTTTTAGCTAGCTAGAGTTTATTTATTTATTAATATGCGATGATGATGATGATGACGACGACTACAACTCATTATAACGTAAAACAATCCTAAATTAAATTGATAACACAAATTTAATTGAAAAATACAAAATAAAACAAAAACCCACAACCATTTAGTACCGGTTGGTGTTACCAACCGGTACTAAAGGGCTCCCGGCCCCCGGAGCTGGCTCGTGCCACGTGGTTCCCCTTTAGCACCGGTTCGTGCTGAACCGGTACTAAAGGGGGGGGCCTTTAGTGCCGAAACTTTAGTGCCGGTTCCTGAACCGGCACTAAAGGGCCTTACGAACCGGTGCTATTGCCCGGTTCTGCACTAGTGTTTGGGTATCCTATGAAGACACATTTCTCCGATTTGGGTTTGAGCTTATCAGGTTGAAGCTTTTTCACATAAGCATCGCAGCCCCAAACTTTAAGAAACGACAACTTTGGTTTCTTGCCAAACCATAGTTCATAAGATGTCGTCTCAACGGATTTTGATGGTGCCCTATTTAACGTGAACGCGACCATCTCTAAAGCATAACCCCAAAATGATAGCGGTAAATCAGTAAGAGACATCATAGATCGCACCATATCTAGTAAAGTACGATTACAACGTTCGGACACACCATTACGCTGTGGTGTTCCGGGTGGTGTGAGTTGCGAAACTATTCCACAATTTTTCAAATGTACACCAAACTCGTAACTCAAATATTCTCCTCCACGATCAGATCGTAGAAACTTTATTTTCTTGTTACGATGATTTTCAACTTCACTCTGAAATTCTTTGAACTTTTCAAATGTTTCAGACTTATGTTTCATTAAGTAGATATACCCATATCTGCTTAAATCATCTGTGAAGGTGAGAAAATAACGATATCCGCCACGAGCCTCAATATTCATCGGACCACATACATCGGTATGTATGATTTCCAACAAATCTGTTGCTCTCTCCATAGTACCGGAGAACGGTGTTTTAGTCATCTTGCCCATGAGGCACGGTTCACAAGTACCAAGTGATTCATAATCAAGTGGTTCCAAAAGTCCATCAGTATGGAGTTTCTTCATGTGTTTTACACCGATATGACCTAAACGACAGTGCCACAAATAAGTTGCACTTTCATTATCAACTCTGCATCTTTTGGCTTCAACATTATGAATATGTGTATTACTACTATCGAGATTCAATAAGAATAGACCACTCTTCAAGGGTGCATGACCATAAAAGATATTACTCATATAAATAGAACAACCATTATTCTCTGATTTAAATGAATAACCGTTTCGCATTAAACAAGATCCAGATATAATGTTCATGCTCAACGCTGGCACCAAATAACAATTATTTAGGTCTAATACTAATCCCGAAGGTAGATGTAGAGGTAGCGTGCCGACCGCGATCACATCGACTTTGGAACCGTTTCCTACGCACATCGTCACCTCGTCCTTTGCCAGTGCCCGCTTATTCCGTAGTCCCTGTTTCGAGTTGCAAATATTAGCAACAGAACCAGTATCAAATACCCAGGTGCTACTACGAGCTCTAGTAAGGTACACATCAATAACATGTATATCACATATACCTTTGTTCACCTTGCCATCCTTCTTATCCGCCAAATACTTGGGGCAGTTCCGCTTCCAGTGACCAGTCTGCTTGCAGTAGAAGCACTCAGTTTCAGGCTTAGGTCCAGACTTGGGTTTCTTCTCTTGAGCAGCAACTTGCTTGCCGTTCTTCTTGAAGTTCCCCTTCTTCTTCCCTTTGCCCTTCTTCTTGAAACTAGTGGTCTTGTTAACCATCAACACTTGATGCTCCTTCTTGATTTCTACCTCCGCAGCTTTCAGCATTGCGAAGAGCTCGGGAATAGTCTTGTTCATCCCTTGCATATTATAGTTCATCACGAAGCTCTTGTAGCTTGGTGGCAGTGATTGGAGAATTCTGTCAATGACGCAATCATCCAGAAGATTAACTCCCAATTGAATCAAGTGACTATTATACCCAGACATTTTGAGTATATGCTCACTGACATAAGTGTTCTCCTCCATCTTGCAGCTATAGAACTTATTGGAGACTTCATATCTCTCAATCCGGGCATTTGCTTGAAATATTAACTTCAACTCCTGGAACATCTCATATGCTCCATGACGATCAAAGCGTCGTTGAAGTCCCGATTCTAAGCCGTAAAGCATGGCACACTGAACTATCGAGTAGTCATCAGTTTTGCTCTGCCAGACGTTCATAACATCCGGCGTTGCTCCTGCAGCAGGCCTGGCACCCAGCGGTGCTTCCAGGACGTAATTCTTCTGTGCAGCAATGAGGATAATCCTCAAGTTACGGACCCAGTCCGTATAATTGCTACCATCATCTTTCAACTTTGCTTTCTCAAGGAACGCATTAAAATTCAACGGAACAACAGCACGAGCCATCTATCTACAATCAACATAAACAAGCAAGATACTATCAGGTACTAAGTTCATGATAAGTTTAAGTTCAATTAATCAAATTACTTAAGAACTCCCACTTAGATAGACATCCCTCTAATCCTCTAAGTGATCACGTGATCCAAATCAACTAAACCATAACCGATCATCACGTGAGATGGAGTAGTTTTCAATGGTGAACATCGTTATGTTGATCATATCTACTATATGATTCACGCTCGACCTTTCGGTCTCTGTGTTCCGAGGCCATATCTGCATATGCTAGGCTCGTCAAGTTTAACCTGAGTATTCTGCGTGTGCAAAACTGGCTTGCACCCGTTGTAGATGGACGTAGAGCTTATCACACCCGATCATCACGTGGTGTCTGGGCACGACGAACTTTGGCAACGGTGCATACTCAGGGAGAACACTTCTTGATAATTCAGTGAGAGATCATCTTATAATGCTACCGTCAATCAAAGCAAGATAAGATGCATAAAAAGATAAACATCACATGCAATCAATATAAGTGATATGATATGGCCATCATCATCTTGTGCTTGTGATCTCCATCTCCGAAGCACCGTCATGATCACCATCGTCACCGGCGCGACACCTTGATCTCCATCGTAATCGTTGTCGTCTCGCCAATCTTATGCTTCCACGACTATCACTACCGTTTAGTAATAAAGTAAAGCATTACATCGCGATTGCATTGCATACAATAAAGCGACAACCATATGGCTCCTGCCAGTTGCCGATAACTCGGTTACAAAACATGATCATCTCATACAATAAAATTCAGCATCATGCCTTGACCATATCACATCACAACATGCCCTACAAAAACAAGTTAGACGTCCTCTACTTTGTTGTTGCAAGTTTTACGTGGCTGCTACGGGCTTAAGCAAGAACCAATCTCACCTACGCATCAAAACCACAACGATAGTTTGTCAAATAGACTCCGTTTTAACCTTCGCAAGGACCGGGCGTAGTCACACTTGGTTCAACTAAAGTTGGAGAGACAGTCGCCCGCAAGCCACCTATGTGCAAAGCACGTCGGGGGAACCGGTCTCGCGTAAGCGTACGCGTAATGTTGGACCGGGTCGTCTCGTCCAACAATGACGCCGAACCAAAGTGTGACATACTGGTAGGCAGTATGACTTATATCGCCCACAACTCACTTGTGTTCTACTCGTGCATATAACATCAACATAAATAACCTAGGCTCTGATACCACTGTTGGGTTTCATAGTAATTTCAAAAAATTTCCTACGCACACGCAAGATCATGGTGATGCATAGCAACGAGAGGGGAGAGTGTTGTCTACGTACCCACGCAGACCGACTGCGGAAGCGTTGACACAACATAGAGGAAGTAGTCGTACGTCTTCACGATCCAACCGATCAAGCACCGAAACTATGGCACCTCCGAGTTCGAGCACACGTTCAGCTCGATGACGATCCCCGGACTCTGATCCAGCAAAGTGCCGGGGAAGAGTTCCGTCAGCACGACGGCGTGGTGACGATCTTGCTGTACTACAGCAGCATGGCTTCGCCTAAACTCCGCTATAGTATTATCGAGGACTATGGTGGCTGGGGGCGCCGCACACGGCTAAGGAATAGATCACGTGGATCAACTTGTGTGTTTCTGGGGTGCCTCTGCCTCAGTATATAAAGGAGCCAAGGGGGAGGGGGGCGCCAGCCAGGAGGAGGGCGCAGGAGGAGTCCTACTCCTTCCGGGAGTAGGACTCCCCCCCCCCCAATCCTAGTTGGACTAGGATTCCCCGAGGGGGAAAGAGAGAGAAGGGGGCCGGCCACCTCTCCTAGTCCTAATAGGACTAGGGGAGGGGGGGAGGTGCGCAGCCACCTTGGGCTGCCCCTTTCTCCTTTCCACTAAAGCCCATTAAGGCCCATATGGCTCCCGGGGGGTTCCGGTAACCTCCCGGTACTCCGGTAAAATCCCGATTTCACCCGGAACACTTCCGATATCCAAACATAGGCTTCCAATATATCAATATTTACGTCTCGACCATTTCGAGACTCCTCGATATGTCCGTGATCACATCCGGGACTCCGAACAACCTTCGGTAAATCAAAATGCATAAACTCATAATGTAACTGTCATCGTATCCTTAAGCATGCGGACCCTACGGGTTTGAGAACAATGTAGACATGACCGAGACACGTCTCAGGTCAATAACCAATAGCGGGACCTGGATGCCCATATTGGCTCCTACATATTCTATGAAGATCTTTATCGGTCAGACCGCATAACAACATACGTTGTTCCCTTTGTCATCGGTATGTTACTTGCCCGAGATTCGATCTTCGGTATCCAATACCTAGTTCAATCTCGTTACTGGCAAGTCTCTTTACTCGTTCCGTAATACATCATCTCACAACTAACATATTAGTTGTAATGTTTGCAAGGCTTATGTGATGTGCATTACCGAGAGGGCCCAGAGATACCTCTCCGACAATCGGAGTGACAAATCCTAATCTCGAAATACGCCAAACCAACATGTACCTTTGGAGACACCTGTAGTACTCCTTTATAATCACCCAGTTACGTTGTGACGTTTGGTAGTACCCAAAGTGTTCCTCCGGTAAACGGGAGTTGCATAATCTCATAGTCATAGGAACATGTATAAGTCATGAAGAAAGCAATAGCAACATACTAAACGATCGGGTGCTAAGCTAATGGAATGGGTCATGTCAATCAGATCATTCAACTAATGATGTGACCTTGTTAATCAAATAACAACACTTTGTTCATGGTCAGGAAACATAACCATCTTTGATTAACGAGCTAGTCAAGTAGAGGCATACTAGTGACACTAAGTTTGTCTATGTATTCACACATGTATTATGTTTCCGGTTAATACAATTCTAGCATGAATAATAAACATTTATCATGATATAAGGAAATAAATAATAACTTTATTATTGCCTCTAGGGCATATTTCCTTCGCTAGCCCTACCCCTCTATTTATATGTTGAGCCTTGGGTCGAAACTTGGAGTGAAAGCCTCCACAAAGTCGGTTTCACCCGAAAGGCAAGAGTCCTTCTCGGACTCCAGGGCCAGATGCCAGGGTTCCCGGCGTCTAGACCCAGACGCCAGGGACCCTGGCGTCTGGCCCCTAGACTCCAAAAATCTTCCTTTTGCGCTTTCCAAAAACATTGTGGGCTTTCCCCTTTGGCCCAAATAAAGTGTTCTCGTACCCAAACATTTCGAGAAACATCCGGAACCCCTTCCGGTGACCAAACACTATTATCACATATATCAAACTTTATCTCCGGACCATTCCGGAGTTCCTCGTCATTTCCGTGATCTCATCCCGGACTCCGAGCAACATTCGGTCACCAACATACATAACTCATATAGTACTATATCGTAAACGAACGTTAAGCGTGCGGACCCTATAGGTTCGAGAACTATGTAGACATGACCGAGACACCTCTCTGGTTGTAACATCCCAAATTTTCAATTTGGAATGTTATACATTAGATCATCATGCATATCATATTTTCTTGCATTTTGTTGATCCTAGAAATTTCACGCAACTCAAGGACCCTCGGAGAGAGTTGGAGATTTCGAAATTTTCGTATTTGAGTTCTCTCAAAACTATGAAAAGAGGATCATTGGATTTATTTATTTAATCTTCAAATATTTTTCCAATATCAAAAATAAGAGAGGGAATAATATGACTTTCCCAAAATTTAGGAAAAATGAAGATTTAATAAATAAATCAAATTTTGGATTTTTCTCGGAGTTTATTTGCCTTAGGGAAAAATGCATGTTTTCAAAAATTGCATTTTAGGCCCCGAGTAAAAGTTCATTTTGTTCGACTCATTTTTGGAGTCGAGGAAAATTTACTTTATTAATTTTGGAGTTCGTTTAGATTTTTTTTTCTGCGCGCGAAACCGATTTAAAAAAAAAAGAGCCGCAGCGCCTTGGGCCAAAGGCCCAAGCCGCCAAGCCAGTCGGCCGGCCAGGAGGCCAAGGCCATCGCTAGCGCGCGCGCGCCAGGCGCCAGGGAGTCGCCGCCGCTTCCTTTTGGAAATCCTAGTAGGACTTTTGTCCTACTTTCGTTTATTCCGTTTTTGTTTCTAGATCTTTTCCCTCTTTGTTTCCTAATCCTAGTCTATTTCTTGCCCCCTACCCCAAGCAAAACCCTCCCCTCCCCTATATAAATACCCAAGCACCCCCCCCCTCTAACACATCAAACCAACACCTCTCCTCTCCTCCACTCCGCAGCAGCAGCAGCGCCCTCGCCCTACACCGCCGCCGCCGCCCTCACCAACGCCGCCGCCGCTTGCCATCGCCTCCGCCAAGTGCCGCCGCCGCCGCCCAACGCCGCCGCCGCCGGAGCCCCTCGCCTCTTCGAGGTACTAGCCCTGCGCCGCGTCACCTTTTCTTTTCCTCGATTCAGTTTTTCGTAAATCGTTCCGGTTTCCGTTCCGGTTTTCTAGATCGGTTTTTCGTTTCGGTTTTCTTTCCGAAACCCTAGATCGGTTTTTCTCGCCGGTTTTTCTTTCCGGTTTTGTTTAGCAAGCGTTCGCCGGACCGATCGTCCTAACAAACATGATCACCGGTTTGCCTCGGTTAATGAACGTCCGTTCGTTCAACCGTTCGTCATTTTCTTTCTCATCGGATTTATTCCGCTATTTTTCTGATAGCGATTTCAGATCCGATTTTCTTTCTAGTCTATCTTCTCGCTCGTTTATCGAAATCAGGTGATTCAAACGCCTGGAGTTTCATCTCGAAACCGCCGTTCCGACTAATCAACTTAAACAAAGTTTTGCTACTGTAAAATTTGACTTAGTTTCAACTTGCTAGAATGGAGTTGTTTTTCTTTCGTCGTTAGACTTTCGTTGCTTTATTTGATTCGATTCTTTTTGCAACCAGGGTTCTTAAGTTGAACTTTCTGGTTAGATCTTTTATTCGAGATTTACCTGTGCATTAGATGAGTACTTATTGTATTCTTGTTGTTTGTCTGTGATAGATCACCCGGAGTGTGCCGCTTGTTACTTCGAGTCTCTAGGTTTCGCGGATCGTCAGCAAGGCAAGTAACACTTGATCATATCTTTTCTACTACCCAGTTTTTATGCATTAGATCAATCCTCAAACATTGCATGATTAGGATCTAATTAAATTGTGGGATGGGAAGTAGATGAGGTAGTACCTATTACCTGTATTACTTATGAAACCTTTGGGAGTTACTTCTGCGTTTGCTTAATATGCTATGCTATGCTAGTAGACGTGGATTGGGTGAGTGAATATCCATGACAGATGTGAGATTGTTATTAATGGTTTATCTAAGGTGGCAACTTAAATACACATCTGGGTGGATTGAGGCACCTGTTTTCTAGCAGGACTTGCCTGTATTTCTTCGGACCGCCACCCAGGCTCAAAGGGATCATAAGATAATTCATACTAGTAACTTACGTGTGCAGCCACAAGCCATTATGGGCTCTGGCATAGTTGACTAAGTCGTGCGAACTCTTATAGTGGTGGACTAGCAGATGTAGGGGATGTAGGTGTACCGGTCCACCCATCGTAAGGTGCTAGCGCTTCTGAAAGACTATGTCTCGGTCATCCGTTTCTTAAACACCATGTAGTGCGAGAAACCAAGCGGAGGCGATCGAGTCTTGTGGGGAAAAGTGCGCAAACCTCTGCAGAGTGTACAAACTAATCATGATTAGCCGTGTCCCCGGTTATGGACGTCTTGAGTATCTAGTACTTGGATTATCCTATTGAATCTCAACATGTTACTTCTAATTAATATTGTTGGGTTTTAAATGAGTACTTTTAATTGGGATTGAGGATGCTGTCAACCATTCTCAATGTTTAACAACCACCATGATAGTTAAATAAATTTATTCCTTTGTAGTAGGGAAAAACTGGCTTTATGCAAAAAAACTGTAACCATAGAGCTTTTCCACCAGCCAAATATGCATGTAGTATAGCCAATACTCATTATTTCTCTCTATGTGTTACATTGCCAGCATATTCCATGTGCTGACCCGTTTTCGGGCTGCAACTTTTCATGTTGTAGACTTTTCGGACGACGAGTAAGATGCTTTTAGGTCGTGGTTCTATACTCAGTGATGCCGTTGGAGTTGATGGACTCACTTATCTTCCAAGTCTTCCGCTGTTATCGTTATTAGATGGCCTTAAGCCATGATTATTGTAATAAGTCCTCTTCTGGACAAACGATGTAATAAGTGTGTGATTGCTACTCTGCTATACATCCTTCGAAGTACTGTGTGGTGTCAGCATTACTGATCCAGGGATGACATCGGAGCACAGAGACTTGATCCATTCGGGTCGGGTCGCTACAGAGATGGTATTAGAGCACACGCTGACTGTAGGACACGACCACTATGTTAAAGCGATAGATCACTATTCTCTTCTCATTTTCTAACTCCTCATCTTTTCTACTCTTTAGGATGACGGACGCCAAGATCAAGTACGCTCAACCTGATGAAGGCACACCTTTTGGATCCCACTTGAAGGAAATCACCAAGTACCTGAACATTGGACTACCAAGCTTCACAGGGACTTTCAACGCCACTCTGCCTGAAGAGGAGCGCTGGAAGATTCAAGCTCATGTTTCGGGAAGGACATTCGCGCCAATCACCAAGCCTATAGATAGTGTTTTCAGTGCACCAACTTGGAGTCTGGGAAAGAGCATGGCAGCTCATATCACCATGGGACGCATTGGAGAAGCTTATCAAGAAAACCTCAAGGACACTATCTACCAGATTGGCAGACGCCGGAATGAACAATGGGAGATAGTCAGCACCAAGAAGGACAGATCCATTGCAACTTTCATCCAAGAGTTAAACCAGCACATTCGACGCCAGGAGAACCAGATGTGCAATGATATGATAGAGTTGAAGAATGCAAAGGGAAGGATCATCGAACTTGAAGGAGAGATGAAGACTCTACGCAAGGACTACATGGACGAGATCGTAGCTGTCGTAAGGCACAATAACGATCTTAAGTATGAGATTGAAGAACTCAAGAAGAAATTAGCACTCAAGAATGAAGACAAGTACGTCGACTGTCCGAGCAACTACATCATCATCGACGACACCGATTCAGATCCAAGCGAGCCTGACTTTGAAGACGAAGCTGGAGCAGACATCATGGAGTCTTCCACTGGTTCAAATTAATAGATGACCCCCACATATTAATAGTATTCCCTCCATGTAAACATTATAGTACACGCACTTTTGCGATAGTTAGACCGTTGTAAGCCCTTTGATTGAATGAATGAAGTGATTTTGTGTGCATTTGTCTCATGAGCATTCGGGTAGTGTTTTCTCCCTAGACCTCACTCTATTCTTAATTTCTCGTCTTTTCTAAACCCTTTAGATGCCTCCGAGATGCGACCCCGAGTTTGTTTTCCCGCCAGAGATCACCCAGTTGATTCAGCAGCAGAATACTTTGATTCAGATATTGGTACAGAACCAAGGCAACAACAACAACAACCCACCACCACCACCACCTGGGGATCACTTGACTCGTTTCCTTAGGCTGCATCCACCGGTGTATTCTAGTAGCACCGAGCCGATTGTAGCAGATGATTGGCTCCGCAAGATAGGAAGGGAGTTGACCACTGCAGGATGCACAGATGGTGAGAAGGTGAAGTTTGCTGCACATCAGCTTGACGGACCTGCAGCAGCATGGTGGGAGAATTTCACAGCCACTTACCCCGTAGACACTATTACATGGGATCAGTTCCAGCAAGCTTTCCGCACTGCCCATGTTTCAGCAGGAGCTATGGCCATGAAGAAGCGTGAGTTGCGCAACTTATGCCAAGGAGGAAGGACTGTTGGCCAGTATGTGGATGATTTTAGTAAGTTAGCACGTTATGCCCCAGATGACGTTGCTACAGACGCAGCTAAGCAGGAGAAGTTTCTGGAAGGACTATCCTGATGTATTTCCTGAGGAATTTCCAGGAATGCCACCGGATAGAGACATTGAGTTTTTGATTGAGCTGTTGCCAGGAACAGGCCCGATATCGAACCGACCATACAGGATGCCCACACAGGATTTGGCGGAAATCAAGAAGCAGATTAAGGAACTGTTGGATAAAGGTTATATACGCCCAAGTTCTTCGCCTTGGGGATCACCCGTACTGTTAGTGGAGAAGAAGGATGGATCATTAAGGATGGTTGTTGATTATCGTGGATTGAATGAAGTAACAATCAAGAACAACTACCCACTACTAATGATAAATGATCTGTTTGATTGTTTGCAAGGTGCTAAAGTGTTTTCCAAGATCGATTTGCGATCAGGGTACCATCAGCTGAAGATTCGAGAGCAGGACATACCTAAGATAGCGTTCACCACAAGATATGGACTGTATGAGTACACCGTTATGTCATTTGGACTGACTAACGCACCGGCCTATTTCATGAACCTGATGAACAAAGTGTTTATGGAGTTTTTAGATAAGTTCGTCGTGGTGTTCATTGATGATATTTTGGTTTTCTCGAAGAATGAAGAGGCACATAAGGAACATTTGCGATTGGTTTTGGAGAAGCTAAGGGAACATCAGTTATATGCCAAGTTCAGCAAATGTGAGTTTTGGCTAAAGGAAGTTGGATTTCTTGGACACGTTATATCCGGAGAAGGTATAGCAGTTGACCCCACAAAGGTTGAGACCGTAACCAATTGGGAAGCACCAACGACAGTTGGAGAGATCCGGAGTTTTCTTGGACTCGCAGGATACTACCGGAGATTCATTGAGAATTTCTCAAGGATTGCAAAGCCTATGATGGAGTTGTTGAAAAAGGATACTAAGTTCATATGGACTGAGGACTGTGAGGCAAGTTTTCAGGAGTTGAAGAAAAGATTGGTTACCTCACCAGTGCTAATTTTGCCAGATCAGACCAAGGATTATGAGGTGTATTGCGACGCTTCACGTCGAGGACTTGGAGCAGTGCTTATGCAGGAAGGAAGAGTTGTTTCATATGCTTCACGACAACTGAAACCTCATGAATTAAATTATGCCACACATGATTTGGAGTTAGCAGCCGTAGTGCATGCATTGAAGACATGGGGACATTTCCTCATTGGAAATCATTGTGAGGTATACACGGATCACAAGAGGTTGAAGTACATTTTCACGCAGAAGGAGTTAAACCTTAGACAAAGGAGATGGTTGGAACTCATCAAGGATTATGATATGAGATTGCATTATCATCCCGGAAAGGCTAATGTAGTAGCTGACGCATTGAGCCGCAAGAGCCATGTCAATACGCTATTGACGGGAGAAATACCAAAGGAGCTAGCAGAAGATCTTCGTGAGCTATGTTTGGAAATAGTTCTGAGAGGCTACGTAGCAGCATTGGAGATTCAGTCTACTTTGATGGATAAAATCAGGGAAGCTCAGAAAAAGGACAAAGAGATTGCAGATATAAAGAAAAAAATGAGCGAAGGAAAAGCAAAGGGATTTCGTGAGGATGAGCACGATACCCTATGGTTTGAGGACCGTATTTACGTGCCAAATGACCCGGAGATCAGGAAGTTGATTCTGCAAGAGGCACATGATTCACCCTATTCGATTCACCCAGGAAATACCAAGATGTATTTGGATTTGAAGGAAACGTTCTGGTGGACCAGAATGAAGAAGGATATCGCGGAGTATGTAGCAGTTTGCGATGTATGTCAGAGAGTGAAGGCAGAACATCAGAAGCCAGCAGGATTGTTGCAGCCATTGCCAATACCCGAATGGAAGTGGGATAAACTAGGCATGGATTTCATCACGGGTTTGCCAAAGACTCATTCCGGCTATGATTCGATTTGGGTTATAGTCGACCGCTTGACGAAGGTAGCGCATTTCATTCCAGTCAAGACTACCTATAGCAGCGCTAAGTTGGCAAAGATATACATGACCAGAATTGTGTGTTTGCACGGAGTTCCGAGGAGTATCGTATTAGATAGAGGAACTCAATTTACTTCAAAGTTTTGGAATCAGTTGCATGAAACATTAGGAACCAGGCTAGAATTCAGTACAGCTTTTCACCCACAGACAGATGGACAGACTGAGAGAGTCAATCAGATTTTGGAGGATATGCTGAGAGCTTGTGCACTAGATTATGGATCTAGTTGGGACGATAACTTGCCATATGCGGAATTTTCTTATAACAACAGTTACCAAACCAGCTTGAAGATGGCACCTTTCGGAGCCTTATACGGAAGGAGGTGCAGGACACCGTTGTCATGGGACGAAGTTGGAGACCGTTAGTTGTTTGGACCAGATTTGATTAAGGAGTCTGAACAGAAAGTTAAGTTGATTCACGATAGGCTCAAGGTAGCCCAGTCCAGACAGAAAAGCTATGCGGATTCAAAACGCAAAGCAATAGAATATGAAGTTGGAGACAAAATTTATCTTAGAGTATCCCCACTTCGAGGAGTTAAGCGTTTTGGAGTTAAAGGAAAATTGGTGCCACGTTTCATTAGACCATATAGGATCTTGCAGCGCATGGGAGAAGTCGCTTATAAGTTGGAATTACCAGAAGGACTGTCAGGAGTTCATGACGTGTTCCATGTTTCTCAGCTGAAGAAATGTCACGCCGAGATGGCAGAAGTACCGCTAAGAGATATAGTGCCACTTGAAGCAATTCAGTTGAAGGATGATTTAACATATGAGGAGAAACCAGTCAGGATTCTCGAATATGCAGCAGAGTTACTCGCAGCAAGGTTATCAAGTTTTGCAAGGTTCAGTGGAGCCACCACGCTGAGGATGAAGCCACCTGGGAAAGAGAAGAAGATTTGCTCAAGGACCACCCTCACCTATTTTCTAGCCAACCCGAATCTCGAGGGCGAGATTCATCTTAAGGGGGGTAGGTTTGTAACATCCCAAATTTTCAATTTGGAATGTTATACATTAGATCATCATGCATATCATATTTTCTTGCATTTTGTTGATCCTAGAAATTTCACGCAACTCAAGGACCCTCGGAGAGAGTTGGAGATTTCGAAATTTTCGTATTTGAGTTCTCTCAAAACTATGAAAAGAGGATCATTGGATTTATTTATTTAATCTTCAAATATTTTTCCAATATCAAAAATAAGCGAGGGAATAATATGACTTTCCCAAAATTTAGGAAAAATGAAGATTTAATAAATAAATCAAATTTTGGATTTTTCTCGAAGTTTATTTGCCTTAGGGAAAAATGCGTGTTTTCAAAAATTGCATTTTAGGCCCCGAGTAAAAGTTCATTTTGTTCGACTCATTTTTAGGAGTCGGGGAAAATTTACTTTATTAATTTTGGAGTTCGTTTAGATTTTTTTTTCTGTTTTCTTTTTCTGCGCGCGAAACCGATTTAAAGAAAAAAAGAGAGAGCCGCAGCGCCTTGGGCCAAAGGCCCAAGCCGCCAAGCCAGCCGGCCGGCCAGGAGGCCAAGGCCATCGCTAGCGCGCGCGCACCAGGCGCCAGGGAGCCGCCGCCGCTTCCTTTTGGAAATCCTAGTAGGACTTTTGTCCTACTTCCGTTTATTCCGTTTTTGTTTCTAGATTTTTTCCCTCTTTGTTTCCTAATCCTAGTCTATTTCTTGCCCCTACCCCAAGCAAAACCCTCCCCTCCCCTATATAAATACCCAAGCACCCCCCTCTAACACATCAAACCAACACCTCTCCTCTCCTCTCCTCCGCAGCAGCAGCAGCGTCGCCGCCCTACACCGTCGCCGCCGCCCTCACCAACGCCGCCGCCGCTTGCCACCATCGCCGCCAAGTGCCGCCGCCGCCGCCCAACGCCACCGCCGCCGGAGCCCCTCGCCTCTTTGAGGTACTAGCCCCGCGCCGCGTCACCTTTTCTTTTCCTCGGTTCGGTTTTTTGTAAATCGTTCCGGTTTCCGTTCCGGTTTTCTAGATCGGTTTTTCGTTTCGGTTTTCTTTCCGAAACCCTAGATCGGTTTTTCTGGCCGGTTTTTCTTTCCAGTTTTGTTTAGCAAGCGTTTGCCGGACCGATCGTCCTAACGAACGTGATCACCGGTTTGCCTCGGTTAATGAACGTCTGTTCGTTCAACCGTTCGTCGTTTTCTTTCTCATCGGATTTATTCCGCTATTTTTCTGTTAGCGATTTCAGATCCGATTTTCTTTCTAGTCTATCTTCTCGCTCGTTTATCGGAATCAGGTGATTCAAACGCCTGTAGTTTCATCTCGAAACCGCCGTTCCGACTAATCAACTTAAACAAAGTTTTGCTACTGTAAAACTTGACTTAGTTTCAACTTGCTAGAACCAAGTTGTTTTTCTTTCGTCCTTTGACTTTCGTTGCTTTATTTGATTCGATTCTTTTTGCAACCAGGGTTCTTAAGTTGAACTTTCTGGTTAGATCTTTTATTCGAGATTTACCTGTGCATTAGATGAGTACTTATTGTATGCTTGTTGTTTGTCTGCGATAGATCACCCGGAGTGCGCCGCTTGTTACTTCGAGTCTCTAGGTTTCGTGGATCGTCAGCAAGGCAAGTAACACTTGATCATATCTTTTCTACTACCCAGTTTTTATGCATTAGATCAATCCTCAAACATTGCATGATTAGGATCTAATTAAATTGTGGGATGGGAAGTAGATGAGGTAGTACCTATTACCTGTATTACTTATGAAACCTTTGGGAGTTACTTCTGCGTTTGCTTAATATGCTATGCTATGCTAGTAGACGTGGATTGGGTGAGTGAATATCCATGACAGATGTGAGATTGTTATTAATGGTTTATCTAAGGTGGCAACTTAAATACACATCTGGGTGGATTGAGGCACCTGTTTTCTAGCAGGACTTGCCTGTATTTCTTCGGACCGCCACCCAGGCTCAAAGGGATCATAAGATAATTCATACTAGTAACTTACGTGTGCAGCCACAAGCCATTATGGGCTCTGGCATAGTTGACTAAGTCGTGCGAACTCTTATAGTGGTGGACTAGCAGATGTAGGGGATGTAGGTGTACCGGTCCACCCATCGTAAGGTGCTAGCGCTTCTGAAAGACTATGTCTCGGTCATCCGTTTCTTAAACACCATGTAGTGCAAGAAACCAAGCAGAGGCGATCGAGTCTTGTGGGGAAAAGTGCGCAAACCTCTGCAGAGTGTACAAACTAATCATGATTAGCCATGTCCCCGATTATGGACGTCTTGAGTATCTAGTACTTGGATTATCCTGTTGAATCTCAACATGTTACTTCTAATTAATATTGTTGGGTTTTAAATGAGTACTTTTAATTGGGATTGAGGATGCTGTCAACCATTCTCAATGTTTAACAACCACCATGATAGTTAAATAAATTTATTCCTTTGTAGTAGGGAAAAATTGGCTTTATGCAAAAAAACTGTAACCATAGAGCTTTTCCACCAGCCAAATATGGATGTAGTATAGCCAATACTCATTATTTCTCTCTATGTGTTACATTGCCAGCATATTCCATGTGCTGACCCGTTTTCGGGCTGCAACTTTTCATGTTGCAGACTTTTCGGACGACGAGTAAGATGCTTTTAGGTCGTGGTTCTATACTCAGTGATGCCGTTGGAGTTGATGGACTCACTTATCTTCCAAGTATTCCGCTGTTATCGTTATTAGATGGCCTTAAGCCATGATTATTGTAATAAGTCCTCTTCTGGACAAATGATGTAATAAGTGTGTGATTGCTACTCTGCTATACATCCTTCGAAGTACTGTGTGGTGTCAGCATTACTGATCCAGGGATGACATCGGAGCACAGAGACTTGATCCATTCGGGTCGGGTTGCTACACTGGTCAATAACCAATAGCGGGACCTGGATGCCCATATTGGCTCCTACATATTCTACGAAGATCTTTATCGGTCAGACCGCATAACAACATACGTTGTTCCCTTTGTCATCTGTATGTTACTTGTCCGGTATTCGATCGTTGGTATCTCAATACCTAGTTCAATCTCGTTACTAACAAGTCTCTTTACTCGTTCTGTAATACATCATCCCGCAACTAACTCATTACTTGCAATGCTTGCAAGGCTTATAGTGATGTGCATTACCGAGTGGGCCCAGAGATACCTCTCCGACAATTGGAGTGACAAATCCTAATCTCGAAATACGGCAACCCAACAAGTACCTTTGGAGACACCTGTAGAGCACCTTTACAATCACCTAGTTACGTTGTGACGTTTGGTGGCACACAAAGTGTTCCTCCGGTAAACGGGAGTTGCATAATCTCATAGTCATAGGAACATGTATAAGTCATGAAGAAAGCAATAGCAACAAACTAAATGATCAAGTGATAAGCTAACAGAATCGGTCAAGTCAATCACATAATCCTCCTAACGATGTGATCCCGTTAATCAAATGACAACTCATGTCTATGGTTAGGAAACTTAACCATCTTTGATCAACGAGCTAGTCAAGTAGAGGCATACTAGTGACACTCTGTTTGTCTATGTATTCACACATGTATTATGTTTCCGGTTAATACAATTCTAGCATGAATAATAAACATTTATCATGAAATAAGGAAATAAATAATAACTTTATTATTGCCTCTAGGGCATATTTCCTTCATTTATGCAAGAGTCAAAGTATTCTTTTCCATTCCTTTTTATTTTCTCTTTTGCAAGCATCACGTGGTGAGGAAAGATCTAGGCACATATATCTAGTTGGATATGGGTGGGCATGAGTTATTATTGTTGACATCACCCTTGAGGTGAATACGTTGGGAGGTGAAACTATAAGCCCCTATATTTCCATGTTTCCGGTTGAAACTTTTTGCTCATGTGTATGCAGTGAGTGTTAGCAATCATAGAAAACTATATGATGGTTGAGTATGTGGACTTGCCAAAAGGCTCCGATAGGTGACCCTTCCTGTAAAGATGATGAATTGTAGTTACAAGTTGACTAAGAACATAGTTTGTTGGTTTCCAATAGAGTTTATGCTTTATACTTCAATGTTGTGATGAATTGTTACTTGATCATGAGAAGTTATATGATAGAAGATATATGATAAAATTTATATATGTGATAAATTTTTACGATAAAGTTTATTGTTCTTATAATAACATGCATGATGCTTCTATGTCCGTATTTTGTTTTTATCAACACCCCTCTCTCTAAGCATGTGGACATGTTTTTCGATTTCGGCTTTCGCTTGAGAACAAGCGAGATCTAAGCTTGGGGGAGTTGATACGTCTATTTTGCATCATGTTTTCCTACTGTTATTTATAATGTTTTTATGCATAATAATGCTTTTTGGTGTATTTCTAATGCCTTTTCTCCCATAATATGCAAGGTTTATGTAGCACCCCGAGACCGATGTGCCAGGTGTCTTCCAGTTGTTCGCTATCGTTGCCATGTCATTTGCTTGCGTGTTGCATCTTGCCATGTCATCATCCGCATTGCATCATCATGTTTTCAAAACTTGCATCCGTCCCGGTCTCCTCATTCTCTTCGTTGTCCGTTCTGAGCCCTAACACACTTGCACGCGCCCGCGGCACGTCCGAAATATTATTTTATAAGTGGCCGGAAAAATGTTCTCAGAATGGGTTGAAAGTTGGCATGCGGTGTTGTTATGTTGTGGGTAGGCCGCCTGCCAAGTTTCATCGCATTCGGAGTGTGTTTGATGCCCCAACGGATAACTATAGCGACATTATAGTCGGTCAAAACGTCGGACGTTTTCGGTCTACGGAAACAGTTGTCGGGATGCACTCCTCTCCTCTCTTCTCAGCCCACTACCACTCACCGCCAGGCCCTACCTAATCTCTCGTCAGCCTGCGACCCTCCTCGCGCGTGCGCCCGGAAGCTGTCCCGGACCCGACCCGGGCAGTCGTCACTGTTGGATCCGGATCATCCCCTAACGTCTACAAAACGTCTCCATTTTCTTATTTGGGCCCACTAGCCTATTTTTCCCGACCGTCCGATTATGATCGGAAGGACGGATTAGCCCCTACCCAAAAATCCCTTGCTATATATATAGGTCCAACCCTAAATTTTAGAGAGATGTCACATCCATCCTTCTCTGCCGCCGCCACCCTCTTCCTTGGGATCGCTCCCGATCCAAAATCCTCCAACCAACCACTTCTCCTCGATCCAAATCCTTCCCGACCACCGCCCTTGTTTTCCGCCGCTCACCCTGTTTTTCAGCGCCGAGCCAACCAGCCCCTCCCACTCGATCCAACTCCACCTCACCTGATGCCTTCTTCCCCCCTGCCCGAGTGCGCCCGTCCTCGCAGCTCCGCCATGAACAGCCGCGCCATCCTCTTGCCTGCGCCCCATGCCGAGCTCGTCCTCGAGCACGCCGCCACCTGTAGTTTCCATGGCCGCCGACCACGACCAGCTCCGCCAGACCGGCCTCGCCCCATGCTTTCCCTCCTTCCTTTTCTTTCTCCCTCTCTCTTTTCTTACCTCTCTCCTCATCATGACAGGAGCAGCCATGGCACCCAAGTGCCTCGAGTTCGTCAGCCCGTCGGATGGATTCAGCTCGCGCCCCTCTCTCTGGACCTGCGGGAAACATGGAGCCCAAAGCCATGGCTGCGCCTCCCGTTTTCCTCGACCCCGGCGTTGCCAAGTTCCTCGTCGCCGGATGTCGATGCCCCGCCTCAAGCCACTGCCGCCGGCCACCGAGACCACCCTGACCTCGACCTGGACCGCTCCTTGGACCCCGTCATCCTCCAACTTCCCTGCAGCCTCGCGCCACCGGAGAACCGAGCCTCCTCTGCCCCACTTCTCCTCCCGTCACCTCCGCCTCGTTCCAGGGAGGGACGCCCCTGAGCCGCCGCACCATCTTCCGGATCCGCCGTCCTCCGCCAAGCTCCTGCCGCTGCCGCTTCCTTGCAAGTCCAACCGCGCGCCCAGCTCTCCTGCTTCGAGCACAGTCGAGTCCTGCTTCCCCTGCGCGTGCTCCCTCCAAGTCGTTCAGATCGAGCAGGGCGCCCGCATTGACCTCGCTCAGCCTCTGCTTCGATTCGATCCTGCCAAGCTGCCTCCTCACGCACCTCCACGTGGGCCATGCCCCGAACGGCCCAGCTTCGTAGCGCCACCCTGCCCAGCGATGGATTCAGCTGGGCTTGGCCCAATGTGAGCAACCCTTGCCAGATCCAGATTCATCCCGTGTAGCTTTATTCCAGTCCGTGCGTTTTTATTTTATTTTTCCAATGCATGCATAATTACAGGAGGATGCCATTATTTTATTTTGCTCACAAGTAAATAACCGTCCGTCATATGTAAAAACTTCATATATGTAAAGTGCTTAGAAATTTGTGTAGTTTAATTATATCCAACTTTCACCAATGTTTGAAATGTTTAAAATGATGTTTGTTTAAATTTTGCTCTATGAACATGCTAAAATGCTTTAATTCATAACTAAATAACCGTAACTCGGTTTGTAATAAACTTTATATGTAAATGGGGTAGAAAAATGCCTAGTTTAACATGATGCACTCATCTAGAATGTTTAACAACTCTAAAATTATGTTTAGGGCAGAACAGTACCAAACCTAATATATGCATATGAGGAGTTTCCGGACTTGTTGTTTTGTTGTTCCGGCGTCATTTAAACTTGCCTAGATTAGATAGTTTCATCATGCTTCACCTCTTGCCATGCTAACAACATTTAATATTGTTGGGTACATAAACGAGATCGAATTAAATAACTTGAAAGTGGTGTTTTGTCAATATGCAACGGAGTTGCATATTGAGCTCCACTTAAGTTGTAGTGTTGTTTGTTGCACTTTGCCATGCCATGCCATGTATCTTTAAACCAGACATGCATCATACTTGGTTGTGCATCATGCCTTGTCCATGTGTTGTTTGTTTGCTATGTTGTGTGCTTCTTTCCGGTGTTGCTTCTTCGGGTTGGTTCCGGTAATGTCGCGTTTGTGAGGACCCGTTCGACTACGTCCGTTTGTCTTCTTCATGGACTCGTTCTTCTTCCTTGCGGGATTTCAGACAAGATGACCATACCCTCGAAATCACTTCTATCTTTGCTTGCTAGTTTCTCGCTCTTTTGCTATGCCTATGCTGCGATACCTACCACTTGCTTATCATGCCTCCCATATCGTTAAGCCAAGCCTCTAACCCACCTTGTCCTAGAAAACCGTTGTTTGGCTATGTTATCGCTTTGCTCAGCCCCTCTTATAGCATTGTTAGTTGCAGGTGAAGATTGAAGTTTGTTCCTTGTTGGAACATGGAGATGTTGTTCATTGTTGGAACAGGTTTACTTGTTGGGATATCACAATATCGCTTATTTAATTAATGCATCTATATACTTGGTAAAGGGTGGAAGGCTCGGCCTTATGCCTGGTGTTTTGTTCCACTCTTGCCGCCCTAGTTTCCGTCATATCGGTGTTATGTTCCTGGATTTTGTGTTCCTTACGCGGTTGGGTTATAATGGGAACCCCTTGACAGTTCGCCTTGAATAAAACTCCTCCAGCAATGCCCAACATTGGTTTTACCATTCGCCACCTAGCCTTTTTTCCCCTTGGGTCGGCCAGCCCAAGGGTCATCTTTATTTTAAACCCCCCGGGCCAGTGCTCCTCTGAGTGTTGGTCCAAACTAGAGCCCTATGCAGCGCCCCCTCGGGGAAACTCGAGGTTTGGTTTTAGTTGTATGGAGAGCTCATCTGAGTGTGCCCTGAGAACGAGATATGTGCAGCTCCTATCGGGATTTGTCGGCACATTCGGGCGGTGTTGCTAGACTTTTTTTACCATTGTCAAAATGTCTTGTAACCTGGATGCCGAGCCTGATCGGATTGTCTTGGGAGAAGGAATATCCTTCGTTGACCGTGAGAGCTTATGATGGGCTAAGTTGGGACACCCCTGCAGGGATTTGAACTTTCGAAAGCCATGCCCGCGGTTATGGGCAGATGGGAATTTGTTAATGTCCGGTTGTAGAAAACCTGAAGTTGACCTTAACTAAAACACATCAACCGCGTGTGTAACCGTGATGGTCTCTTCTCGGCGGAGTCCGGGAAGTGAACACGGTGTTGGAGTAATGTTTGACGTAGGTTGTTCTAGGATCACTTCTTGATCATAGTTTCTCGACCGTGCTTTTGCCTTCTCTTCTCGCTCTATTTGCGTATATGTTAGCCACCAAATATGCTAGTCGCTTGCTGCAGCTCCACCTCATACCTTTACCTTACACATAAGCTTAAATAGTCTTGATAGCGAGGGTGCGAGATTGCTGAGTCCCCGTGACTCACAGATACTTCCAAAACCAGTTTGCAGGTGCCGATGATACCGTGCAGATGACGCAACCAAGTTCAAGGAGGATCTCGATGAAGATCTTGTCCTTTATGTTGTTCCCTTTCTAGTTGATCAGTAGTGGAGCCCAGTCGGGACGATCGGGGATCTGTGTAGCTTTTTGGGTAGTCTTCTTTTATTTTGGGTTCCGTAGTCGGACCTTGATTGTATCGGGTTGATGTAATGCTTTATTCATGTAATTGTGTGAAGTGGCGATTGTAAGCCAACTATGTATCTCTTTCCATTATGTATTACATGGGTTGTGTGAAGATTACCTCACTTGCGACATTGCTTTCAATGCGGTTATGCCTCTAAGTCGTGCTTCGACACGTGGGAGATATAGCCGCATCGAGGATGTTACAGTTTACACAAAGAGGAAGGATACAAGCAGCTAGAATTCTGGACCTAAAAAATGCTACATCAGAGTTACCTATTTTGCACATCTCCAAATGAGCTGAAAATTTATGGATAATTATTTTGCAATATATGAAAAGTATTGGAGCAAGTAACTACCAGAGGGGGCCCACCGGGTGGGCACAACCCACTTGGGCGTGCTAGCAAGCCCAGGCGCGCCCTCATGGGTTGTACCCTCCTCGGTCCACCTCCAGTGCCCATCTTCTGGTATATAGGTCATTTTGACCTAGAAAAAATCAAGGGGGGCCTTCGGGGTGAAGCACCACCGTCTCGAGGTGTAACTTGGGCAGGAGGATTTTTGTCCTTCGGTGGAGCGATTCTGCCGAGGGAACTTCCCTCCCGGAGGGGGAAATCTTCGTCATCATCATCACCAACAAATCTCCCATCTTAGGGAGGGCAATCTCCATAAACATATTTAACAACACCATCTCCTCTCAAACTCTAGTTCATCTCTTGTGTTCAATCTTTGTACTGGAACCTTAGATTGGTACTTGTGGGTGACTAGTAGTGTTGATTACATCTTGTAGTTGATTACTATATGGTTTATTTGGTGGAACATTATATGTTCAGATCCTTTATGCTATTTAATACCCCTCTGATCTTGAGCATGATTATAATTTGTGAGTAGATACTTTTGTTCTTGAGGTCACCGGAGAAATCTTGTTGCAAGTAATCATGTGAACTTGGTATGTGTTCGATATTTTGATGATATGTATGTTGTGATTCCCTTAGTTGTGTCATGTGAACGTTGACTACATGGCACTTCACCTTATTAGGGCCTAAGGGAATGCATTGTGGAGTAGTTATTAGATAATGGGTTGCTAGAGTGACAGAAGCTTAAACCCTAGTTTATGCGCTACTTTGTAAGGGACTGATTTGGATCCAAAAGTATAATGATATGGTTAGATTTTATCTTAATACTTTTCTCATAGTTGCGGACACTTGCAAGGGGGTTAATCATAAGTAGGAGGTTTGTTCAAGTAAGAACATTACCTAAGCACCGGTCCACCCACATATCAAATTATCAAAGTAGCGAACACGAATCAAACCAACATGATGAAAGTGACTAGATGAAATTCCCGTGTACCCTCAAGAACGCTTTGCTTATCATAATAGAATGTTTTGGCCTGTTCTTTGCCACAAAAGGATTGGGCTACCTTGCTGCACTTTATTTACCGTTATTGTTACTTGCTTGTTACAAATTATCTTGCTACCAAACTACTCGTTACCGACAATTTCAGTGCTTGCAGAGATTACTTTGCTGAAAACCACTTGTCATTTCCTTCTGCTCCTCGTTGGGCCTTTGCCGGTCCCATAGATCGTCATACGCATGACATAAACCTGTGTTGAGTTCAATGTGTGAATTACGGAAAGGCGACTTTGCTAGAAACTAGAATCAATCCGCTTGAATAGCTTGAGACATTGTAGTCAACACAAGGTAGAAGCAGAGTCCGGGTGTAACACCCACGATGCGGCTATATCTCTCGCGTGTCAAGGCACGACTTATAGGCATAACTGCATGGTGGTTTTGTCGCAAGAGGGGTAATCTTCACACAATCCCATGTACTAAAAAAGAAAGGGATAAAGAGTTGGCTTACAATCGCCACTTCACACGAATAACAAGTTAAACATACATCATCCAGAGTACAATCAAGGTCCGAATACGGAACCAGAATAAAAGAAGAAAACCCCAAATGCTAGATCCCCGATCGTCCCAACTGGGCACCACTACTGATCATCTGGAAACGACACAAAACAACGACCAAGATCTTCATCGAGCTCCCACTTGAGCTCGGTTGCGCCACCTGCAATGGTATCATTGGCACCTACAACTGTTTGGAAGTATCTGTGAGTCACGAGGACTCAGCAATCTCACACCCGCGAGATCAAGACTATTTAAGCTCAAAGTAAAATAAAAGCAAATGAAATAACTAAGTATTGGAAGAATAATATGATGAAGATAGACCCGGGGGCCATAGGTTTCACTAGTGGCTTCTCTCAAGAGCATAAGTATTTTACGGTGTGTGAACAAATTACTGTTGAGCAATTGACAGAATTGAGCATATTATGAGAATATCTAGGTATGATCATGTATATAGGCATCACGTCCGAGACAAGTAGACCGACGCCTGCCTGCATCTACTACTATTACTCCACTCATCAACCGCTATCCAGCATGCATCTAGAGTATTAAGTTCATGAAAACAGAGTAATGCCTTAAGCAAGATGACATGATGTAGAGGGATAAATTCATGCAATATGATAAAAAAAACCATCTTGTTATCCTCGATGGCAACAATACAATACGTTCCTTGCTGCCCCTACTGTCACTGGGAAAGGACACCGCAAGATTGAACCCAAAGCTAAACACTTCTCCCATTGCAAGAAAGATCAATCTAGTAGGCCAAACCAAACTGATAATTCGAATAGACTTGCAAAGATAACCAATCATACATAAAAGAATTCAGAGAAGATTCAAATATTTTTCATAGATAATCTTGATCATAAACCCGCAATTCATCGGTCTCAACAAAACACCGCAAAAAGAAGATTACATCGAATATATCTCCACAAGAGAGGGGGAGAACATTGTATTGAGATCCAAAAAGAGAGAAGAAGCCATCTAGCTAATAACTATGGACCCGAAGTTCTGAGGTAAACTACTCACACTTCATCGGAGAGGCTATGGTGTTGATGTAGAAGCCCTCCGTGATGGATGCCCCCTCTGGCGGATCTCCGGAATAGGCCCCAATATGGGATCCCGTGGATACAGAAGGTTGCGGCGATGGAATTAGGGTTTTGGCTCCGTATCTGATCGTTTGGGGGTACATAGGTATATATAGGAGGAAGGAGTACGTCGGTGGAGCAACAGGGGGCCCACGAGGGTGGAGGGCGCACCTGGGGGGTAGGCGCGCCCCCTACCTCATGGCTTCCTCCTTTATTTCTTGACGTAGGGTCCAAGTCTCCTGGATCATGTTCGTTCCAAAAATCACGTTCCCGAAGGTTTCATTCCGTTTGGACTCCGTTTGATATTCCTTTTCTTCGAAACCCTAAAATAGGCAAAAAACAGAAATTCTGGGCTGGGCCTCCGGTTAATAGGTTAGTCCCAATAATAATATAAAAGTGGATAATAAAACCCAATAATGTCCAAAACAGTAGATAATATAGGATGGAGCAATCAAAAATTACAGATACGTTGGAGACGTATCATGCATCGTGATCTTGTTTTTGGTCAGGTCGTCTGTGTGTGCCCTGTGTGGGGTTTGTGATGTATGTTTTCACACGATGTTCCTCTAATTAACCGGGCAACTCTCTTTTTCTTAGTCAGTGAAAATGGAAAAAAATTGTCTCGTCTCAAAAAAGTTAATACAGAAAAAGTGTATGTATACATACTTTCTAGCCAGAATGAATAGAATGAGGATCTAGCTTCTACAAGTGCATCTCCCTCTATGATGTGTTATGGAGGAACAAATCGGAAATCAAGTGCGCAACGAGTCGAGTCCTACGCCAACACCTTGAAACGATGGCATATGGTTGAGCGGCAAGGAACGATCCCATCTAGCTGAACTGTGAGTGGAGCGGCAACCCTGACACATACGCCAAAAGCAATGCGGACGACAGAGCTATCCGTCTAGATGAACGGAGCGACAAACATGCCCGACGCTAACGCCAAAGGCAACACGAACAAAAAGGACGATCCCATCTACCTGAAAGAGAGATGAAAATAGCTTTTTTTAAAGGAGGTTAAACCTTCGGTCTTTGCATCAATTGATGCATGCAGCCATCTTTATTAATTATTCCACAAAGCCGACAAAAACATACATCAATTCACCCGAAGCTACCACAAACACCTACAAACTCGATAATGTAGAGGGCTCTTACTCCCCATATCTAAAACCAGTGTCGTCGCCAATCCATACACATAATGTATCAGGACCAACAGCCGGTGCAGCCTACCTAAAGCACACACCACATGCATGCTACGTCTTGAGCTTGCGTTGGTTTTCCCCGAAGAGGAAGGGATGCTGCATCGGAGTAGCATAAGTATTTCCCACACTTTTTGAGAACCAAGGTATCAATCCAGTAGGAGACCACGCTCAAGTCCCTTGTACCTACACAAAACGATATCTACTCGCAACCAACGCGATTAGGGGTTGTCAATCCCTTCACGGTCACTTACGAGAGTGAGATCTGATAGATATAATATTTTTGGTATTTTTGGTATAGAGATGCAAAGTAAAAGGTAAAAGCAAAGTAAAAAAGCAAAGCAAGATTAAAGTGATGGAGATTGATATGAAGAGAATAGACCCGGGGGCCATAGGTTTCACTAGTGGCTTCTCTCAAGAGCATAAGTATTCTACGGTGGGTGAACAAATTACTGTAGAGCAATTGACAGAATTGAGCATAGTTATGAGAATATCTAGGCATGATCTGAAGGAAATATGCCCTAGAGGCAATAATAAAGTTATTATTTATTTCCTTATTTCATGATAAATGTTTATTATTCATGCTAGAATTGTATTAACCGAAAACATAATACATGTGTGAATACATAGACAAACAAAGTGTCACTAGTATGCCTCTACTTGACTAGCTCGTTAATCAAAGATGGTTATGTTTCCTAACCATAGACAAAGGAGTTGTTATTTGATTAACGGGATCACATCATTAGTTGAATGATCTGATTGACATGACCCATTCCATTAGCTTAGCACCCGATCGTTTTGTATGTTGCTATTGCTTTCTTCATGACTTATACATGTTCCTATGACTATGAGATTATGCAACTCCCGTTTGCCGAAGGAACACTTTGGGTGCTACCAAACGTCACAACGTAACTGGGTGATTATAAAGGAGCATTACAGGTGTCTCCAAAGGTAGATGTTGGGTTGGCGTATTTCGAGATTAGGATTTGTCACTCCGATTGTCGGAGAGGTATCTCTGGGCCCTCTCGGTAATGCACATCACTTAAGCTTTGCAAGCATTGCAACTAATGAGTTAGTTGCGGGATGATGTATTACGGAACGAGTAAAGAGACTTGCCGGTAACGAGATTGAACTAGGTATTGGATACCGACGATCGAATCTCGGGCAAGTAACATACCGATGACAAAGGGAACGACGTATGTTGTTATGCGGTCTGACCGATAAAGATCTTCGTAGAATATGTAGGAGCCAATATGGGCATCCAGGTCCCGCTATTGGTTATTGACCGGAGACGTGTCTCGATCATGTCTACATTGTTCTCGAACCCGTAGGGTCCGCACGCTTAAGGTTACGATGACAGTTATATTATGAGTTTATGCATTTTGATGTACCGAAGGTTGTTCGGAGTCCTAGATGTGACCACGGACATGACGAGGAGTCTCGAAATGGTCGAGATGTAAAGAGTGATATATTGGAAGCCTATGTTTGGATATCGGAAGTGTTCCGGGTGAAATCAGGATTTTACCGGAGTACCGGGAGGTTACCGGAACCCCCCGGGAGCTATATGGGCCTTAGTGGGCTTTAGTGGAAAGGAGAAAGGGGCAGCCCAAGGTGGCTGTGCGCCTCCCCCCTTCCCCTAGTCCTATTAGGACTAGGAGAGGTGGCCGGGCCCCTCTCTCTCTTTCCCCCCTCAAGGAATCCTATTCCAACTAGGATTGGGGGGGGGGGGAATCCTACTCCCAGAGGGAGTAGGACTCTCCTGGTGTGCCCTCCCTTGGCCGGCCAGCCTCCCCCCTCTAGTCCTTTATATACAGAGGCAGGGCACCCCAAAGTACACACAAGTTGATCCACGTGATCTATTCCTTAGCCGTGTGCGGCGCCCCTAGCCACCATAGTCCTCGATAATACTGTAGCGGAGTTTAGGCGAAGCCCTGCTGCTGTAGTACATCAAGATCGTCACCACGCCGTCGTGCTGACGGAACTCTTCCCCGACACTTTGCTGGATCGGAGTCCGGGGATCGTCATCGAGCTGAACGTGTGCTCGAACTCGGAGGTGTCGTAGTTTCGATGCTTGATCGGTTGGATCGTGAAGACGTACGACTACTTCCTCTATGTTGTGTCAACGCTTCCGCAGTCGGTCTGCGTGGGTACGTAGACAACACTCTCCCCTCTCGTTGCTATGCATCACCATGATCTTGCGTGTGCGTAGGAAAATTTTGAAATTACTACGAAACCCAACAGTGGCATCCGAGCCTAGGTTATTTATGTTGATGTTATATGCACGAGTAGAACACAAGTGAGTTGTGGGCGATATAAGTCATACTGCCTACCAGCATGTCATACTTTGGTTCGGCGGCATTGTTGGACGAGACGACCCGGACCAACATTACGCTATGCTTACGCGAGACCGGTTCCCCCGACATGCTTTGCACATAGGTGGCTTGCGGGCGACTGTCTCTCCAACTTTAGTTGAACCAAGTGTGGCTACGCCCTGTCCTTGCGAAGGTTAAAATGGAGTCTATTTGACAAACTATTGTTGTGGTTTTGATGCGTAGGTGAGATTGGTTCTTGCTTAAGCCCGTAGCAGCCACGTAAAACTTGCAACAACAAAGTAGAGGACGTCTAACTTGTTTTTGCAGGGCATGTTGTGATGTGATATGGTCAAGGCATGATGCTGAATTTTATTGTATGAGATGATCATGTTTTGTAACCGAGTTATCGGCAACTGGCAGGAGCCTTATGGTTGTCGTTTTATTGTATGCAATGCAATCGTGATGTAATGCTTTACTTTTATCACTAAGTGGTAGCGATAGTCGTAGAAGCACAAGCTTGGCGAGATGACAACGATGCTACGATGGAGATCAAGGTGTCACGCCGGTGACGATGGTGATCATGACGGTGCTTCGGAGATGGAGATCACAGGCACAAGATGATGATGGCCATATCATAACACTTATATTGATGGCATGTGATGTTTATCTTTTATGCATCTTATCTTGCTTTGATTGACGGTAGCATTATAAGATGATCTCTCACTAAATTATCAAGAAGTGTTCTCCCTGAGTATGCACCGTTGCCAAAGTTCGTCGTGCCCAGACACCACGTGATGATCGGGTGTGATAAGCTCTACGTCCATCTACAACGGGTGCAAGACAGTTTTGCACACGCAGAATACTCAGGTTAAACTTGACGAGCCTAGCATATGCAGATATGGCCTCGGAACACGGAGACCGAAAGGTCGAGCGTGAATCATATAGTAGATATGATCAACATAACGATGTTCACCATTGAAAACTACTCCATCTCACACGATGATCGGTTATGGTTTAGTTGATTTGGATCACGTGATCACTTAGAGGATTAGAGGGATGTCTATCTAAGTGGGAGTTCTTAAGTAATATGATTAATTGAACTTTAATTTATCATGAACTTAGTCCTGGTAGTATTAGCATATCTATGTTGTAGATCAATAGCTCGCGTTGTTGCTTTCATATGTTTATTTTGATATGTTCCTAGAGAAAATTGTGTTGAAATATGTTAGTAGCAATAATGCGGATTGGATCCGTGATCTGACGTTTATCCTCATTGCTGCACAGAAGAATTATGTCCTTGATGCACCGCTAGGTGACAGACCTATTGCAGGAGCAGATGAAAACGTTATGAACGTTTGGCTAGCTCAATATGATGACTACTTGATAGTTTAAAGTGCACCATGCTTAACGGCTTAGAATCGGGACTTCAAAGACGTTTTGAACGTCATGGACCATATGAGATGTTCCAGGAGTTGAAGTTAATATTTCAAGCAAATACCTGAGTTGAGAGATATGAAGTCTCCAACAAGTTCTATAGCTAAAAGATGGAGGAGAATCGCTCAACTAGTGAGCATGTGCTCAGATTGTCTGGGTACTACAATCGCTTGAATCAAGTGGGAGTTAATCTTCCAGATAAGATAGTGATTGAGAGAATTCTCTAGTCACCATCACCAAGTTAGTAGAACTTCATGATGAACTATAATATGCAAGGGACAACAGTAACAACTCCCAAGCTCTTCGTGATGCTGAAATCAACGAAGGTAGAAATCAAGAAAAACATCAAGTATTGATGGTTGACAAGTTCACTAGTTTCAAGAAAAGGGCAGAGGGAAGAAGGGGAACTTCAAGAAGAACAGCAAGCAAGTTGCTGCTCAAGTGAAGAAGCCCAAGTCTGGTCCTAAGCCTGAGACTAAGTGCTTCTAATGCAAAGGGGCTGGTCACTGGAAGCGGAACTACCCCAAGTGATTGGCGGATAAGAAGGATGGCAAAATGAACATAAGTATATTTGATATACATGTTATTGATGTTACTTTACTAGTGTTTATAGCAAACCCTCAGTATTTGATACTAGTTCAGTTGCTAAGATTAGTAACTCGAAATGGGAGTTGCAGAATAAACAGAGACTAGTTAAGGGTAAAGTGACGATGTGTGTTGGAAGTGGTTCCAAGATTGATATGATCATCATCGCACACTCCCTATAATTTCGAGATTAGTGTTGAACCTAAATAAGTGTTATTTAGTGTTTGTGTTGAGCATGAATATGATTTGATCATGTTTATTGTAATACGGTTATTCATTTAAGTAAGAGAATAAATTGTTGTTCTGTTTATATGAATAAAACCTTATATGGTTACACACCCAATGAAAATAGTTCGTTGGATCTCGATCGTAGTGATACACATAATCATAATATTGAAACCAAAAAGATGCAAAGTTAATAATGATAGTGCAACTTATTTGTAGCACTGCCGTTTAGGTCATATTGGTGTAAAGAGCATGAAGAAACTCCATGCTGATGGGCTTTTGGAATCACTTGATTATGAATCAGTTGATGCTTGCGAACCATGCCTCATGGGCAAGATGACTAAGACTCTGTTCTTCGGAACAATGGAGCGAGCAACAGATTTGTTGGAAATCATACATACTGATGTATGTGGTCCGATGAATATTGAGGCTCGCGACAAGTATCATTATTTTCTGATCTTCACAGATGATTTGAGCAGATATGAGTATATCTACTTGATGAAACATAAGTCTGAAACATTTGAAGAGTTCATAGAATTTCAGAGTGAAGTGAAAAATCATCGTAACAAGAAAATAAAGTTTCTACGATCTGATCGTAGAGAAGAGTATTTGAGTTACGAGTTTGGCCTTCAGTTAAAAACAATGTGAAATAGTTTCACTACTCATGCCACCTGGAACACCACAATGTAATGGTGTGTCCGAACGTCATAACCATACTTTATTGGATATAGTGCAATCTATGATGTATCTTACCGATCTACCACTATCGTTTTGGGGTTATGCATTAGAGATAGCTGCATTCACGTTAAATAGGGCACCATCAAAATCCGTTGAGACGATATGAACTGTGGTTTGGCAAGAAACCAAAGTTGTCGTTTCTTAAAGTTTGGGGTTGTGATGCTTATGTGAAAAAGTTTCAACCTGATAAGCTCAAACCCAAATCGGAGAAATGTGTCTTCATAGGATATCCAAAGGAAACTATTGGATACACCTTCTATCACAGATCCGAAGGCAAGACTTTTGTTGCTAAATTCGGAAACTTTCTAGAGAAGGAGTTTCTCTCGAAAGAAGTGAGTGGGAGGAAAGTAGAAAACTTGATAAGGTAATTGTACCTTCTCCCTTATTGGAAAGTAGTTCATCATAGAAATTCTGTTCTTGTGACTACTACACCAATTAGTGAGGAAGCTAATGATGATGATCATGTAACTTCAGATCAAGTTACTACTGAATCTCATAGGTAAACCAGAGTGAAATCCGCACCAGAGTGGTACGGTAATCCTGTTCTGGAAGTCATGTTACTAGACCATGACGAACTTGCGAACTATGAGGAAGCGATGATGAGCCCAGATTCCACGAAATGGTTTGAGGCCATAAAATCTGAGATGGGATCCATGTATGAGAACAAAGTATGGACTTTGGTTGACTTGCCCGATGATCGGCAAGCCATAGAAAATAAATGGATCTTCAAGAGTAAGACGGACGCTGATAGTAGTGTTACTATCTAACAAAGCTAGAATTGTCGCAAAAAGGTTTTCGACAAGTTCAAGGTGTTGACTACGATGAGAGTTTCTTACTCATATCTATGCTTGAGTCTGTCCGAATCATGTTAGTAATTGCCACATTTTATGAAGTCTGGCAAATAGATAAACAAAACTGCATTCCTTAATGGATTTATTAAAGAAGAGTTGTATATGATGCAACCAGAAGGTTTTGTCAATCTGAAAGGTGCTAACAAATTGTGCAAGCTCTAGCGATCCATCTGTAGACTGGTGCAGGCATCTCAGAGTTGGAATATACGCTTTAATGAGTTGATCAAAGCATATAGTTTTATACAGACTTGCGGTGAAGCCTGTATTTACAAGAAAGTGAGTGGGAGCACTACAGCATTTCTGATAAGTATATGTGAATGACATATTGTTGATCGGAAATAATGTAGAATTATTCTGTAAAGCATAAAGGAGTGTTTGAAAGGAGTTTTTCAAAGAAAGACTTCGGTGAAGCTGCTTACATATTGAGCTTCAAGATCTATAGAGATAGATCAAGACGCTTGATAAGTTTTTTCAATGAGTACATACCTTGACAAGATTTTGAAGTAGTTCAAAATGGAGCAGTCAAAGAAAGAGTTCTTGCCTGTATTACAAGGTGTGAAGTTGAGTAAGACTCAAAGCCCGACCACGGCAGAAGATAGAAAGAGAATGAAAGTCATTCCCTATGCCTTGGCCATAGGTTCTATAAAGTATGTCATGCTGTATACCAGATCTATTGTGTACCCCGCACTGATTTGGCAAGGAAGTACAATAGTGATCTAGGAGTAGATCACTGGACAGCGGTCAGAATTATCCTTAGTGAAATAAGGATATGTTTCTCGATTATGGACGTGACAAAAAGGTTCACCGTAAAGGGTTACGTCGATGCAAGTTTGACACTGATCTGGATGACTCTAAGTCTCGATCTAGATACATATTGAAAGTGGGAGCAATTAGCTAGAGTAGCTCCTGCACAGCATTGTAGACATAGAAAATTGCAAAATACATAACGGATCTGAATGTGAAAGACCGTTGACTAAGATTCTCTCACAAGCAAAACATGATCACACCTTAGTACTCTTTGGGTGTTAATCGCATAGCGATGTGAACTAGATTACCGAATCTAGTAAACCCTTTGGGTGTTGCTCACATGGCGATGCGAACTATGGGTGTTAATCACATGATGATGTGAACTATCGATGTTAATCACATAGTGATGTGATCTAGATTATTGACTCTAGTGCAAGTGAGAGACTGAAGGAAATATGCCCTAGAGGCAATAATAAAGTTATTATTTATTTCCTTATTTCATGATAAATGTTTATTATTCATGCTAGAATTGTATTAACCGGAAACATAATACATGTGTGAATACATAGACAAACAGAGTGTCACTAGTATGCCTCTACTTGACTAGCTCGTTAATCAAAGATGGTTATGTTTCCTAACCATAGACAAAGGAGTTGTTATTTGATTAACATGATCACATCATTAGTTGAATGATCTGATTGACATGACCCATTCCATTAGCTTAGCACCCGATCGTTTAGTATGTTGCTATTGCTTTCTTCATGACTTATACATGTTCCTATGACTATGAGATTATGCAACTCCCGTTTGCCGGAGGAACACTTTGGGTGCTACCAAACGTCACAATGTAACTGGGTGATTATAAAGGAGCATTACAGGTGTCTCCAAAGGTAGATGTTGGGTTGGCGTATTTCGAGATTAGGATTTGTCACTCCGATTGTCGGAGAGGTATCTCTGGGCCCTCTCGGTAATGCACATCACTTAAGCCTTGCAAGCATTGCAACTAATGAGTTAGTTGCGGGATGATGTATTACAGAACGAGTAAAGAGACTTGCCGGTAACGAGATTGAACTAGGTATTGGATACCGACGATCGAATCTCGGGCAAGTAACATACCGATGACAAAGGGAACGACGTATGTTGTTATGCGGTCTGACCGATAAAGATCTTCGTAGAATATGTAGGAGCCAATATGGGCATCCAGGTCCCGCTATTGGTTATTGACCAGAGACGTGTCTCGGTCATGTCTACATTGTTCTCGAACCCGTAGGGTCCGCACGCTTAAGGTTACGATGACAGTTATATTATGAGTTTATGCATTTTGATGTACCGAAGGTTTTTCGGAGTCCCGGATGTGATCACGGACATGACGAGGAGTCTCGAAATGGCCAAGACATAAAGATTGATATATTGGAAGCCTATGTTTGGATATCGGAACTGTTCCGGGTGAAATCGGGATTTTACCGGAGTACCGGGAGGTTACCGGAACCCCCCGGGAGCTATATGGGCCTTAGTGGGCTTTAGTGGAAAGGAGAAAGGGGCAGCCCAAGGTGGCTGTGCGCCTCCCCCCTTCCCCTAGTCCTATTAGGACTAGGACAGGTGGCCGGGCCCCTCTCTCTCTTTCCCCCCTGAAGGAATCCTATTCCAACTAGGATTGGGGGCGAATCCTACTCCCAGAGGGAGTAGGACTCTCCTGGCGCGCCCTCCCTTGGCGGCCAGCCTCCCCCCTCTAGTCCTTTATATACAGAGGCAGGGCACCCCAAAGTACACACAAGTTGATCCACGTGATCTATTCCTTAGCCGTGTGCGGCGCCCCTAGCCACCATAGTCCTCGATAATACTGTAGCGGAGTTTAGGCGAAGCCCTGCTGCTATAGTACATCAACATCGTCACCACGCCGTCGTGCTGACGGAACTCTTCCCCGACACTTTGCTGGATCGGAGTCCGGAGATCATCATCGAGCTGAACGTGTGCTCGAACTCGGAGGTGCCGTAGTTTCAGTGCTTGATCGGTTGGATCGTGAAGACGTATGACTACTTCCTCTATGTTGTGTCAACGCTTCCGCAGTCGGTCTGCGTGGGTACGTAGACAACACTCTCCCCTCTCGTTGCTATGCATCACCATGATCTTGCGTGTGAGTAGGAAAATTTTGAAATTACTACGAAACCCAACATGATCATGTATATAGGCATCACGTCCGTGACTGGTAGATCGAAACGATTCTGCATCTACTACTATTACTCCACTCATCGACCGCTATCCAGCATGCATCTAGAGTATTAAGTTAAAAACAGAGTAACACCTTAAGTAAGATGACATGATGTAGAGAGATAAATTAATGGAATATGAAATAAACCCCATCTTGTTATCCTCGATGGCAACGATGCAATACGTGCCTTGCTGCCCTTCTGTCACTAGGAAAGGACACCGCAAGATTTAACCCAAAGCTAAGCACTTCTCCCATGGCAAGAACTACCAATCTAGTTGGCCAAACCAAACGGATAATTCGAAGAGACTTGCAAAGATAACCAATCATACATAATAGAATTTAGAGAAGATTCAAATATTATTCATTGATAGACTTGATCATAAACCCACAATTCATCGGTCTCAACAAACACATCGCAAAAAGAAGATTACATCAAACAGATCTCCACAAGAGAGGGGGAGAACTTTGTATTGAGATTCAAAGAGAGAGAAGAAGCCATCTAGCTACTAACTATGGAGCCGAAGGTCTGAGGTAAACTACTCACACTTCATCGAAGGGGCTAGGATGATGTAGAAGCCCGCCGTGATGGCGGCCCTCTTCCGGCGGAGCTCCGGAACAGGCTCCAAGATGGGATCTCGTGGATACAGAAAGTTGCGGCGGTGGAATTAGGTTTTTGGCTCTTGTTCTGATTGTTTCAGGGTACGTAGGTATATATAGGAGGAAGGAGTAAGTCGGTGGAGCACCAAGGGGCCCACGACGCAGGGGGGCGCGCCTCCACCCTCGTGACCTCCTCTTTGACCCCCTAGAGTAGGGTCCAAGTCTCCTGGATCACGTTCGGTGAGAAAATCACGTTCCCGAAGATTTTATTCTGTTTGGACTCCATTTGATATTCTGTTTCTCCGAAACACTGAAATAGGCAAAAAAACAACAACTCTGGGATGGGCCTCCAGTTAATAGGTTAGTCCCAAAAATAATATAAAAGTGGAAAATAAAGCCCAATATAGTCCAAAACAGTAGATAATATAGCATGGAGCAATCAAAAATTATAGATACGTTATAGACGTATCAGGCATCCCCAAGCTTAATTCCTGCTCGTCCTCGAGTAGGTAAATGATAAAAAGAGAATTTTTGATGCAGAGTGCTACTTGGCATAATTTCAATGCAAATCTTCTTAATTGTGGTATGAATATTCAGATTAGAAAGATTCAAGACAAAAGTTTATATTGACATAAAAATAATAATACTTCAAGCATACTAATAAAGCAATTATGTCTTCTCAAAATAACATGGCCAAAGAAAGTTATCCCTACAAAATCATATAGTCTGGCTATGCTCCATCTTCACCACACAAAGTATTTAAATCATGCACAACCCCGATGACAAGCCAAGCAATTGTTTCATACTCTAACTTTTTCAAACTTTTTCAATCTTCACGCAATACATTAAGCAAAATTGGGTTGCCTCCCAACAAGCGCTATCGTTTAACGCCCCTAGCTAGGCATAAAAGCGAGGATAGATCTAGGTATTGCCATCTTTGGTAGGCAATCCATAAGTGGCTCTCATGATAGTTTCATATGGTAATTTTATTTTCTTTCTTGGAAAGTGTTCCATGCCCTTTTTTAATGGAAATTGAAATCTAATATTCCCTTCCTTCATATCAATAATCGAACCAACCGTTCTAAGGAAAGGTCTACCAAGAATAATAGGGCAAGAAGGATTGCAATCTATATCAAGAACAATGAAATCTACGGGCACATAATTCCTATTTGCAACAATAAGAACATCATTAATCCTTCCCATAGGTTTCTTAATAGTAGAATCCGCAAGATGCAAGTTTAGAGAGCAATCATCAAAATTACGGAAATCTAGCAAATCACACAAAGTCTTGGGAATAGTAGAGACACCAGCACCCAAATCACAGAAAGCATAAAACTCATGATCTTTAATTTTAATTTTAATAGTTGGTTCCCACTCATCATAGAGTTTTCTAGGGATAGAAACTTTTAACTCAAGTTTTTCTTCATAAGATTGCATCAAGGCATCAACAATATGTTCGGTGAAGGCTTTATTTTGCCTATAAGCATGTGGAGAATTTAGCATGGATTGCAACAAGGAAATACAATCAATTAAACAGCAACTTCAATAATTAAATTCCTTGAAATCCAAAATAGTGGGTTTAGCAACATCTAGACTTTTATTTCTTTCAATCCCACTTTCATCAATTTCATCATTAAGATCTAAATACTCCGAATTTTTAGAATGCCTTCTAGGTAAAGGAAGATCATATTCAGTTTCATCAAGATTCATATTGCAAAACAAAGATTTAATAGGGGACACATCAATAACTTTTAGATCTTCATCTTGATTTTCATAGGAATTGGAGGAACACGCTTTAATAAAGCCATCTTTGGAAGCACGCATCCTAGCGGTTCTTTCCTTGCACTCATCAATGGAAATTCTCATGGCTTTGAGAGACTCATTGATATCATGCTTAGGAGAAATAGATCTAAGCTTTAAATAATCAATCTCAAGAGAAATTCTATCAACGTTTCTAGCCAAATCATCAACTTTAAGCAATTTCTCTTCAAGCAAAGCATTAAAATTCTTTTGTGAATTCATAAATTCTTTAACACTATTCTCAAATTCAGATGGCATCTTATTATAATTTCCATAAGAGTTGTTGTAGGAATTCTCATAATTATTAGAAGGATTACTAGGATATGGCCTAGGATTAAAATTCCCTCTATAAGCGTTGTTACCAAAATTATTCCTACCAACAAAATTCACATCCATAGATTCATTGTTATTATCAATCAAAGTAGACAAAGGCATATCATTAGGATCAGAAGAAACACTCTTAGTAGCAAATAATTTCATAAGTTCATCCATCTTTCCACTCAACACATTGATTTCTTCTATTGCATGCACTTTTTTATTAGAAGATCTTTCAGTATGCCATTGAGAATAATTAACCATAATATTATATAGGAGTTTAGTAGCATCTCCTAAAGTGATTTCCATAAAAGTGCCTCCCGCGGCCGAATCTAAAAGATTTCAAGAAGCAAAATTCAATCCGGCATAAAATTTTTGTATGATCATCCACAAATTCAAACCATGAGTAGGGCAATTACGTATCATTAATTTCATTATCTCCCAAGCTTGTGCAACATGTTCATGATCAAGTTGTTTAAAGTTCATAATATCGTTTCTAAGAGAGATGATCTTAGCGGGAGGAAAATATTTAGAGATAAAAGCATCTTTGCACTTGTTCCATGAATCAATACTATTTTTAGGCAAAGACGAAAACCAAGCTTTAGCACGATCTCCAAGCAAAAAAGGAAATTGCTTCAATTTAATGACATCATTATTGACATCTCTTTGCTTTTGCATATCACATAAATCAACGAAGCTATTCAGATGAGTACCGGCATCTTCACTAGGAAGGCCAGCGAATTGAGCTTTCATAACAAGATTCAACAAAGCAACATTAATTTCACAAGATTCGGCATCGGTAAGAGGAGCAATCAGAGTGCTAAGGAAATCATTATTATTGGTATTGGTGAAGTCACACAATTTAGTATTATCTTGAGCCATCGCGACAAACAAGCAATCTAACACACGAGCAAACAAAAAGCAAGCGGGCAAAAGAGGCAAATAGAGAGGGAGGATAGAGAGAGAGAGAGAGGGCGAATCAAACGGCAAGGGTGAAGTGGGGGGAGGGGAAAATGAGAGGCAAATGGCAAATAATGTAATGCGAGAGATAGGGATTGCGATAGGTACTTGGCATGTTGACTTTTTGCGTAGACTCCCCGGCAACGGCGCCAGAAATCCTTCTTGCTACGTCTTGAGCTTGCGTTGGTTTTCCTCGAAGAGGAAGGGATGATGCAGCAGAGTAGCGTAAGTATTTCCCTCAGATTTTGAGAACCAAGGTATCAATCAAGTAGGAGGCCACGCTCAAGTCCCTCGTACCTGCACAAAACGATAGCTACTCGCAACCAACGCGATTAGGGGTTGTCAATCCCTTCACGGTCACTTATGAGAGTGAGATCTGATAGATATAATATTTTTGGTATAAAGATGCAAAGTAAAAAAGTAAAAGCAAAGTAAAAAGCAAAGAAAGATTAAAGTAATGGAGATTGATATGATGAGAATAGACCCGGGGGCCATAGGTTTCACTAGTGGCTTCTCTCAAGAGCATAAGTATTCTACGGTGGGTGAACAAATTACTATTGAGCAATTGACAGAATTGAGCATAGTTGTGAGAATATCTAGGCATGATCATGTATATAGGCATCACGTCCGTGACAAGTAGATCGAAACGATTCTGCATCTACTACTATTACTCCACTCATCGACCGCTATCCAGCATGCATCTAGAGTATTAAGTTAAAAACAGAGTAACGCCTTAAGCAAGATGACATGATGTAGAGAGATAAATTCATGCAATATGAAATAAAACCCATGTTGTTATCCTCAATGGCAATGATGCAATACGTGCCTTGCTGCCCCTTCTGTCACTGGGAAAGGACACCGCAAGATCGAACCCAAAGCTAAGCACTTCTCCCATGGCAAGAACTACCAATCTAGTTGGCCAAACCAAACGGTTAATTCGAAGAGACTTGCAAAGATAACCAATCATACATAAAAGAATTCGGAGAGGACTCAAATATTATTCATAGATAGACTTGATCATAAACCCACAGTTCATCGATCTCAACAAACACACTGCAAAAATAAGATTACATCGAATAGATCTCCACAAGAGGGGGAGAACTTTGTATTGAGATTCAAAGAGAGAGAAGAAGCCATCTAGCCACTAACGTCTGAGGTAAAATACTCACACTTCATCGGAGGGGCTAGGATGATGTAGAAGCCCTCCGTGATGACGGCCCTCTTCCGGCGGAGCTCCGGAATAGGCCCCAAGATGGGATCTCGTGGATACATAAAGTTGCGGGGGTGGAATTAGGTTTTTGGCTCCTGTTCTGATCGTTTGGGGGTACGTAGGTATATATAGGAGGAAGGAGTACATCGGTGGAGCACCGAGGGGCCCACGAGGCAGGCGCGCCCTAGGGGGGCGCGCCCCCCACCCTCGTGACCTCCTCTTTGACCCCCTAGAGTAGGGTCCAAGTCTCCTGGATCACGTTCGGTGAGAAAATCACGTTCCCGAAGATTTTATTCCGTTTGGACTCCGTTTGATATTCTGTTTCTCCGAAACACTGAAATAGGCAAAAAAACAGCAATTCTGGGCTGGGCCTCCGGTTAATAGGTTTGTCCCAAAAATAATATAAAAGTGGAAAATAAAGCCCAATATAGTCCAAAACAGTAGATAATATAGCATGGAGCAATCAAAAATTATAGATACGTTGGAGACGTATCAATGCACACGTTTTAGAAACCGCCATGAGAGATGAAAATAGCTGCAGATGCCGAAGCCAACATAGGCCACCGTAATGGCAGTGATGGCTTGGAGGAGCATGTACCGACCGAGAAACTTAGACCAGTAGGACATGGAATCTCTAGAAGTCCTCGAAGTAGAACAAGGCACAAGATGCCCGTCTTGACGATAGTGAGAGGTCCGACAAAAAAGAGTGCAACATTCGATGGCAACAGAAACACCAAGACGATAGGATGGGCCATGAGTTGCCCATGTAGTACATGCTCACGAGATTATATGGAAAAGGGAGTTACACAGGATAGCTTATGTGCTCGGTTGTTACGCTCGAATTATTATTCCAATGGTAATTTGTTGGATATTGTATTCACCGGAAATTGCTCAGCTATTGTGGAAGAGAATTGAACATGGTCCAAAGCTGGTTAAAAAAGGGATCATTCGGTGGGTTGGAGATGGTTCTTCGATACGTACAAGGAGGGATCCATGGATTCCCCGTGGCCAGAATCTCCAACTGGTCACACCCAAAAGGAACTGTCTATTTAACCGAGTATCCGATTTTCTTGATGATAATGGTGCATGGATGGTGCAACGTTTGAATGACCAATTTTGGCCGATGGACATGCAAAACCGGACAAGTTCAACTAAAATTAAAGAAGATAAAACAAAAAAGCTACGCGAGGTACCGAACAGTGATCTGCTACCTCTTGAGCATGTGTTCGTTTTCCCTTGAAGAGGAAAGGGTGATGCAACAAAGTAGCGTAAGTATTTCCCTCCGTTTTTGAGAACCAAGGTATCAATCCAGTAGGACACAACGCACAAGTCACCAAGTACCTGCACAAACAATCAAGAACCTTGCAACCAACACGATAAAGGGGTTGTCAATCCCTTCACGGTCACTCGCAAAAGTGAGATCTGATAAAGATAGTAAAGTAAATATGTTTGGTATTTTTGTTGTATAGATTGGAAAGTAAAGATTGCAAAATAGTAAACGAGATGCGAAGTAAATAAAAGAGATGCAATATTATAAGAAAGAGACCTGGTGGCCATAGGTTTCACTAGTGGCTTCTCTCAAGATAGCATGTATTACGGTGGGTGAACAAATTACTGCCGAGCAATTGATAGAAAAGCGCATAGTTATGAGAATATCTAGGCAATGTTTATGAATATAGGCATCACGTTCGTGTCAAGTAGATCGAAACTATTCTGCATCTACTACTATTACTACACACATCGACCGCTATCCAGCATGCATCTAGAGTATTAAGTTCATAAGAACAGAGTAACGCATTAAGCAAGATGACATCATATAGAGGGATAAACTCAAGCAATATGATGTAAACCCCATCTTTTTATCCTCGATGGCAACAATACAATAAGTGCCTTCCTGCCCCTACTGTCACTAGGAAAGGACACCGCAAGATTGAACCCAAAGCTAAGCACTTCTCCCGTTGCAAGAAAGATCAATCTAGTAGGCCAAACTAAACCGATAATTCGAAGAGACTTGCAAAGACATCAAATCATGCATATAAGAATTCAGAGAACAACCAAATAATATTCATAGATAATCTTGTTCATAAACCCACAATTCATCGGATCTCGGCAAACACACTGCAAAAGAGTATTACATCGAATAGATCTCCAAGAACAACGAGGAGAACTTTGTATTGAGAATCAAAGAGAGAGAAGAAGCCATCTAGCTAATAACTATGGACCCGGAGGTCTATGGAAAACTACTCACGCTTCATTGGAGAGGCTATGGTGTTGATGTAGAAGCCCTCTGTGATCGATTCCCCCTCCGGCAGATCGCCAAAAAAGGCCCCAAGATGGGATCTCACGGGTACAGAAGGTTGCGGTGGTGGAAAAGTGGTTTCGTGGCTCCTTGTGATTGATCTAGGGTATAAGGGTATATATAGGCGAAAGAAATACGTCGATGGAGCTTTGTGGGGCCCACGAGGGTGGGGGCGCGCCTACCCCCCTGGGCGCACCCGCATGCCTCATGGCCGCCATGCGAAGTTCCAAACTTCCACCCCAAGTCTCCTGGTTTGCTTTCTATACAAGAAAGATCATCGCGAAGTTTTCATTCTGTTTGAATTCCGTTGGTATTCCTTTTCTGTGAAACTTTAAAATAGAAAAAAAACAAAAACTGGCATTGGGCTCCGGTTAATTGCTACATCTTGAGCTTGCGTTGGTTTTCCCCGAAGAGGAAGGGATGATGCAGTAGAGTAGCGTAAGTATTTCCCTCGATTTTTGAGAACCAAGGTATCAATCCAGTAGGAGGCCACGCTCAAGTCCCTCGTACCTGCACAAAACGATAGCTACTCGCAACCAACGCGATTAGGGGTTGTCAATCCCTTCACGGTCACTTACAAGAGTGAGATCTGATAGATATAATATTTTTGGTATTTTTGGTATAAAGATGCAAAGTAAAAGGTAAAAGCAAAGTAAAAAGCAAAGCAAGATTAAAGTGATGGAGATTGATATGAAGAGAATAGACCCGGGGGCCATAGGTTTCACTAGTGGATTCTCTCAAGAGCATAAGTATTCTACGGTGGGTGAACAAATTACTGTTGAGCAATTGACAGAATTGAGCATAGTTATGAGAATATCTAGGCATGATCATCTATATAGGCATCATGTCTGTGACAAGTAGATCGAAACGATTCTGCATCTACTACTATTACTCCACTCATCGACCGCTATCCAGCATGCATCTAGAGTATTAAGTTAAAAACAGAGTAACGCCTTAAGTAAGATGACATGATGTAGAGAGATAAATTCATGCAATATGAAATAAACCCCATCTTGTTATCCTCGATGACAATGATGCAATACGTGCCTTGCTGCCCCTTCTGTCACTGGGAAAGGACACCGCAAGATCGAACCCAAAGCTAAGCACTTCTCTCATGGCAAGAACTACCAATCTAGTTGGCCAAACCAAACGGATAATTCGAAGAGACTTGCAAAGATAACCAATCATACATAAAAGAATTCAGAGAAGATTCAAATATTATTCATAGATAGACTTGATCATAAACCCACAATTCATCGGTCTCAACAAACACACCGCAAAAAGAAGATTGCATCGAATAGATCTCCACAAGAGAGGGGGAGAACTTTGTATTGAGATTCAAAGAGAGAGAGAAGAAGCCATCTAGATACTAACTATGGACCCGAAGGTCTGAGGTAAACTACTCACACTTCATCGGAGGGGCTAGGATGATGTAGAAGCCCTCCGTGATGATGGCCCTCTTCCGGCGGAGCTCCGGAACAGGCCCCAAGATGGGATCTCGTGGATACAGAAAGTTGCGGCGGTGGAATTAGGTTTTTGGCTCCTGTTCTGATCGTTTGGGGATACGTAGGTATATATAGGAGGAAGGAGTACGTCGGTGGAGCACCGAGGGGCCCACGAGGCAGGGGGCGCGCCCTAGGGGGGCGCCCCCCCCCACCCTCGTGACCTCCTATTTGACCCCCTGGAGTAGGGTCCAAGTCTCCTCGATCACGTTCGGTGAGAAAATCATGTTCCCGAAGATTTTATTCCGTTTGGACTCCGTTTGATATTCTGTTTCTCCGAAACACTGAAATAGGCAAAAAAACATCAATTCTGGGCTGGGCCTCCGGTTAATTGGTTAGTCCCAAAAATAATATAAAAGTGGAAAATAAAGCCCAATATAGTCCAAAACAGTAGATAATATAGCATGGAGCAATCAAAAATTATAGATACGTTGGAGACGTATCAGGCATCCCCAAGCTTAATTCCTGCTCGTCCTCGAGTAGGTAAATGATAAAAAAAGAATGTTTGATGCGGAGTGCTACTTGGCATAATTTCAATGCAAATCTTCTTAATTGTGGTATGGATATTCAGATTAGAAAGATTCAAGACAAAAGTTTATATTGGCATAAAAATAATAATACTTCAAGCATACTAACAAAGCAATTATGTCTTCTCAAAATAACATGGCCAAAGAAAGTTATCCCTACAAAATCATATAGTCTAGCTATGCTCCATCTTCACCACACAAAGTATTTAAATCATGCACAACCCCGATGACAAGCCAAGCAATTGTTTCATACTCTAACTTTTTCAAAACTTTTTGAATCTTCACGCAATACATGAGCGTGAGCCATGGATATAGCACTATAGGTGGAATAGAATGGTGGTTGTGGAGAAGACAAAAAGGAGGGGAAGATAGTCTCACATCAACTAGGCGTATCAACGGGCTATGGAGATGCCCATCAATAGATATCAATGTGAGTGAGTAGGGATTGCCATGCAACGGATGCACTAGAGCTATAAATGTATGAAAGCTCAACAAAAGAAACTAGTGGGTGTGCATCCAACTTGCTTGCTCACGAAGACCTAGGGAAATTTGAGGAAGCCCATCACTGTAATATACAAACCAAGTTTTATAATGTAAAATTCCCACTAGTATATGAAAGTGACAACATATGAGACTCTCTATATGAAGAACATGGTGCTACTTTGAAGCACAATATCTGAGACTCGCTATATCATGGTGCTACTTTGAAGCACAAGTGTGGAAAAAAAGGATAGTAGCATTGCCCCTTTTTTTTTTTTTGGGGACTTCTTTTTTTTTTCTTTGGCCTTTCTCTTTTTTTTTATTGGGACAATGCTCTATTGAATGATGATCATCACACTCTTATTTATTTACAACTCAATGATTACAACTCGATTCTAAAACAAAGTATGACTCTATATGGATGCCTCCGGTGGTGTACCGGGATATGCAATGAGTCAAGAGTGACAAGTATGAAGAAATTATGAACGGTGGCTTTGCCACAAATACTATGTCAATTACATGATCATGCTAAGCAATATGACAATGATGAATGTGTCATGATGAACTAGATGGTGGAAAGTTGCATGGCAATATATCTCGGAATGGCTATGGAAATGCCATAATAGGTAGGTATGGTGGATGTTTTGAGGAAGGTATATGGTAGGTGTATGATACCGGCGAAAGGTGCACGGTATTAGAGAGGCTAGCAAAGGTGGAAGGGTGAGAGTGCGTATAATCCATGGACTCAACATTAGTCATAAAGAACTCATATACTTATTGCAAAAATCTAGAACTTATCAAAGCAAAGTATTACGCGCATGCTCCTAGGGGGATAGATTGGTAGGAAAAGACCATCGCTCATCCCCGACCGCCACTCATAAGGAAGACAATCAATAAATAAATCATGCTCCGACTTCGTCACATAACGGTTCACCATACGTGCATGCTACGGGAATCACAAACTTCAACACAAGTATTCTTTAAATTCACAACTACTCAACTAGCATGACTTTAATATTATCACCTCCATATCTCAAAACAATTATTATGCTTCAATCTTTTCTTAGTATTCAACACACTCAAAAGAAAGTTTCACCAATCTTGAATACCAAGCATATTATTATTAGGCAAATTACCATGCTATTAAGAGACTCTCAAAATGATTTGAGTGAAGCATGAGAGATCAATAGTTTCTTTAAAAAAAATCCACCACCGTGCTCTAAAAGATCTAAGTGAGGCACATACAGCAAAATTATAACGCTCAAAAGATATAAGTGAAGCACATAGAGCAAAATTAACTAGCTCAAAACATGTAAGTGAAGCACATAGAGTATTCTTATCAAATTTTAATTCATGTATGGCTCTCTCAAAAGGTGTGTACAGCAAGGATGATTGTGGAATACTAAGACACAAAGACACAAATAATACAAGACGCTCCAAGCAAAACACATATCATGTTGGTGAATAAAAATATAGCTCCAAGTAAATTACCGATGGAAGTGGACGAAAGAGGGGATGCCTTCCGGGGCATCCCCAAGCTTTGACTTTTTGGTGTCCTTGGATTATCTTGGGGGTGCCATGGGCATCCCCAAGCTCAGGCTCTTGCCACTCCTTGTTCCATGATCCATCAAAACAATTCACCCAAAACTTGAAAACTTCACAACACAAAACTCAAAATAGAAAATTCGTGAGCTCCGTTAGCGAAAGAAAACAAAAAACCACTTCAAGGTACTGTAATGAACTCATTATTTATTTATATTGGTGTTAAACCTACTGTATTCCAACTTCTCTATGGATTACAAACTATTTTACTAGCCATAGATTCATCAAAATAAGCAAACAACACACGAAAAAACAGAATCTGTCAAAAACAGAACAGTCTGTAGTAATCTGTAGCTAGCGCAAGATCTGGAACCCCAAAAAATCTAAAATAAATTTATGGACGTGAGTAATTTATCTATTAATCATCTTCAAAAAGAATTAACTAAATAGCACTCTTCAAATAAATATTACATCAGTTCTCGTGAGCGCTAAAGTTTCTGTTTTTTACAGCAAGTTCAACAAGACTTTCCCCAAGTCTTCCCAACGGTTCTACTTGGCAAAAACACTAATTAAACACAAAAAACACAACCAAAACAGAGGCTAAATAATTTATTTATTACTAAGCAGGATCAAAAAGCAAGGAATAAAAATAAAATTGGGTTGCCTCCCAACAAGCGCTATCGTTTAACGCCCCTAGCTAGGCATAAAAGCGAGGATAGATCTAGGTATTGCCATCTTTGGTAGGCAATCCATAAGTGTCTCTCATGATAGTTTCATATGGTAATTTTATTTTCTTTCTAGGAAATTGTTCCATGCCCTTTTTTAATGGAAATTGAAATCTAATATTCCCTTCCTTCATATCAATAATCGCACCAACCTTTCTGAGGAAAGGTCTACCAAGAATAATAGGGCAATAAGGATTGCAATCTATATCAAGAACAATGAAATCTACAGGCACATAATTCCTATTTGCAACAATAAGAACATCATTAATCCTTCCCATAGGTTTCTTAATAGTAGAATCCGCAAGATGCAAGTTTAGAGAGCAATCATCAAAATTACGGAAATCTAGCAAATCACACAAAGTCTTGGGAATAGTAGAGACACCAGGACCCAAATCACACAAAGCATAAAACTCATGATCTTTAATTTTAATTTTAATAGTTGGTTCCCACTCATCATAGAGTTTTCTAGGGATAGAAACTTTTAACTCAAGTTTTTCTTCATAAGATTGCATCAAGGCATCAACAATATGTTCGGTGAAGGCTTTATTTTGACTATAAGCATGTGGATAATTTAGCACGGATTGCAACAAGGAAATACAATCAATTAAAGAGCAAATTTCATAATTCAATTCCTTGAAATCCAATATAGTGGGTTTAGCAACATCTAGATTTTTATTTCTTTCAATCCCACTTTCATCAATTTCATCATTAAGATCTAAATACTCCGAATTTTTAGAACGCCTTATAGGTAAAGGAAGATCATATTCGGTTTCATCAAGATTCATATTGCAAAATAAAGATTTAATAGGGGACACATCAATAAATTTTAGATCTTCATCTTGATTTTCATAGGAATTGGAGGAACACGCTTTAATAAAGGCATCTTTGGAAGCACGCATCCTAGCGGTTCTTTCCTTGCACTCATCAATGGAAATTATCATGGCTTTGAGAGACTCATTGATATCATGCTTAGGAGGAATAGATCTAAGCTTTAACGAATCAATCTCAAGAGAAATTCTATCAATGTTTCTAGCCAAATCATCAACTTTAAGCAATTTCTCCTCAAGCAAAGCATTAAAATTCTTTTGTGAATTCATAAACTCTTTAACACTATTCTCAAATTCAGAGGGCATCTTATTATAATTTCCATAAGAGTTGTTGTAGGAATTACCATAATTATTAGAAGGATTACTAGGATAAGGCCTAGGATTAAAATTCCCTCTATAAGCGTTGTTACCAAAATTATTCCTACCAACAAAATTCACATCCATAGATTCATTGTTATTCTCAATCAAAGTAGACAAAGGCATAACATTAGGATCAGAAGAAACACTCTTAGTAGCAAATAATTTCATAAGTTCATCCATCTTTCCACTCAACACATTAATTTCTTCTGTCGCATGCACTATTTTATTAGAAGATCTTTCAGTATGCCATTGAGAATAATTAACCATAATATTATCTAGGAGTTTAGTAGCATCTCCTAAAGTGATTTCCATAAAAGTGCCTCCCGCGGCCGAATCTAAAAGATTTCTAGAAGCAAAATTCAATCCGGCATAAAAAATTTGTATGATCATCCACAAATTCAAACCATGAGTAGGGCAATTACGTATCATTAATTTCATTCTCTCCCAAGCTTGTGCAACATGTTCATGATCAAGTTGTTTAAAGTTCATAATATCGTTTCTAAGAGAGATGATCTTAGCGGGAGGAAAGTACTTAGAGATAAAAGCATCTTTGCACTTGTTCCATGAATTAATACTATTCTTAGGCAAAGACGAAAACCAAGTTTTAGCACGATCTCTAAGCGAAAAAGGAAATAGCTTCAATTTAACGACACCATTATTGACATCTTTTTCTTTTGCATATCACATAAATCAACGAAGCTATTCAGATGAGTAGCGGCATCTTCACTAGGAAGGCCGACGAATTGATCTTTCATAACAAGATTCAAAAAAGCAGTATTAATTTCACAAGATTCAGCATCGGTAAGAGGAGCAATCGGAGTGCTAAGGAAATCATTATTATTGGTATTGGTGAAGTCACACAATTTGGTACTATCTTGAGCCAGCGCGACAAACAAGCAATCTAACACACGAGCAAACAAAAAGGCAAGCGGGCAAAAAGAGGCAAACAGAGAGGGAGGATAGAGAGAGAGAGAGAGAGAAAGAGAGAGAGAGGGCGAATAAAATGGCAAGGGTGAATTGGGGGAGAGAAAAACGAGAGGCAAATGGCAAATAATGTAATGCGAGAGATAGGGATTGTGATGGGTACTTGGTATGTTGACTTTTTGCGTAGAATCCCCGGCAACGGCACCAGAAATCCTTCTTGCTACGTCTTGGGCTTGCCTTGGTTTTCCCCGAAGAGGAAGGGATGATGCAGCAGAGTAGCGTAAGTATTTCCCTCAGTTTTTGAGAACCAAGGTATCAATCCAGTAGGAGGCCGCGCTCAAGTCTCTCGTACCTGCACAAAACGATAGCTACTCGCAACCAACGCGATTAGGGGTTGTCAATCCCTTCACAGTCACTTACGAGAGTGAGATCTAATAGATATAATATTTTTGGTATTTTGGGTATAAAGATGCAAAGTAAAAAGTAAAAGCAAAGTAAAAAATCAAAGCTATATTAAAGTGATGGAGATTAATATGATGAGAATAGACCCGGGGGCCATAGGTTTCACTAGTGGCTTCTCTCAAGAGCATAAGTATTCTACGGTGGGTGAACAAATTACTGTTGAGCAATTGACAGAATTGAGCATAGTTATGAGAATATCTAGGCATGATCATGTATATAGGCATCACGTCCGTGACAAGTAGATCGAAACGATTCTGCATCTACTACTATTACTCCACTCATCGACCGCTATCCAGCATGCATCTAGAGTATTAAGTTAAAAATAGAGTAACGCCTTAAGCAAGATGACATGATGTAGAGAGATAAATTCATGCAATATGAAATAAACACCATCTTGTTATCGTCGATGGCAACGATCCAATACGTGCCTTGCTACCGCTTCTGTCACTGGGAAAGGACGCCGCAAGATCGAACCCAAAGCTAAGCACTTCTCCCATGGCAAGAACTACCAATCTAGTTGGCCAAACCAAACGGATGATTCGAAGAGACTTGCAAAGATAACCAATCATACATAAAAGAATTCAGAGAAGATTCAAATATTATTCATAGATAGACTTGATCATAAATCCATAATTCATCGGTCTCAACAAACACACCGCAAAAGGAAGATTACATCGAATAGATCTCCACAAGAGAGGGGGAGAACTTTGTTGAGATTCAAAGAGAGAGAAGAGGCCATCTAGCTACTAACTACGGACTCGAAGGTCTGAGGTAAACTACTCACACTTCATTGGAGAGGCTAGGATGATGTAGAAGCCCTCCGTGATGACGGCCCTCTTCCGGCGGAGCTCCGGAACAAGCCCCAAGATGGGATCTCGTGATACAGAAAGTTGCGGCGGTGGAATTAGGTTTTTGGCTCCTGTTCTGATCGTTTGGGGGTACGTGTGTATATATAGGAGGAAGAAGTACGCCGGAGGAGCAACGAGGGGCCCACGAGGCAGGGGGGCGCGCGCCCACCCTCGTGACCGCCTCTTTTGTTCCTTGGAGCAGGGTCCAAGTCTTTTGGATCACGTTCGGTGAGAAAATCATGTTCCCGAAGATTTTATTCCGTTTGGACTCCGTTTGATATTCCGTTTCTTCGAGACACTGAAATAGGCAAAAAACATCAATTCTGGGCTGGGCCTCCGGTTAATAGGTTAGTCCCAAAAATAATATAATAGTGGGAAATAAAGCCCAATATAGTCCAAAACAGTAGATGATATAGCATGGAGCAATCAAAAATTATAGATACATTGCAGACGTATCATTAATAGGTTAGTCCCAAAAATAATATAGAAGAGGAAACTAAAGCACATTAAACATCCAAATGATAATATAATAGCATGGAACAATCAAAAATTATTGATACGTTGGAAACATATCATGATCTCATGTAAACTCCATCGTCGTTGCCGCTTCCAATGTCATCGTTGTCGTCCTTCTAGTGGTGGACGACCGCCTAGGATTGGCGATTGCTGCGCACTCGGCCGCGCGCAGACAATCGACCACATTTTGGACTGATCCTCAGCCCTGGCAAGCACAAAGTGTGGGTTGGCGCTCACCAGTCCGGTGCCATGTACAACTTGGCGAAGGCCAAAGGTGCGCCACGTTGAGCTGCTCCTGGCGCTGCTCATTGGTTGTCGCTTTGTCGGACGACATCTTGGTGTGCAAGGACGAGGAGCTGATGACGTTGCAGCCGAGGTACTGAAGGAGTTGGCCACACGCATTGGTGATCACCGGGGATGGTCCCTCCTTTACTGCGGACACGCGCCATCGGAGCGGGAATGGTGGTGCCACCTCCATGACACGGTTTAAATGCTCATGCTGGCTGCGCGGCGAGGATGGAATGTCCATCTTGACATGCGTCATGACAGGGGTGGCGTATCCTCCTTGACGCAGAGGCCGTGTGACAGTGACGGCGGTCGAACCGTGTGAGGAGCAGCTTGAGTTGCCGCCCTTCTCGCCGAGGCCCCTCCATCTTGACACGGCGCCGCGATGGGGAGGCCAACTCCTCCATAACGTAGAGGTCGTGCGGCAGTGATGCTGGCGCCTGACCATAGTGGAACAACGACCGCGCGAGGAGCAGCTCGAGCCACCACGAGTACTCGTCGTCGATCAGCGCGACCTCCCTGAGGAGGGGTGGCTGCTGCTGCTACTCCTCAATCAAGGAGAGCACCACCTCCTCGGGCTTCACCGTCGGTGCGGTGGAGCTCGACATGCCCGTGGACTATGGACGGCGGCGCCATAATCCGAAGCTTCCCACTGATCCTCCTACCGATGAGGGCTTGGCGGCGCCATAATCCGGAACCTTTGATGGCAGCAGGAGCATCAAGACGACATGGCCATGAGATGCCCATGTAGTGCGTGCTCACGACATTGTGTGGAAAAGGGAGTTAAATGGGACTTACGTACAAGTTAAGTGCAAGCTAGTTTATTTTTATTTGTTTTTTTAAGAAGGGAAATGTGTGAGCTACCTAATCCATGCATATGACTGGAGCATAAAAAATTCCTAGTTATGTGTGCCACATGCACGCACGGTGCAGTCAGGACTAACAAACAAGCAGGAAAAATGGCGTAAAGAAAGTCACGTGCATGGCCTAGAAAATGGCCCAGAGCCTGGCAATCTGCCAAAATCTCGCCTAGTTTTGGCCTAAATCGATGGATTCTAGCCTAGACGGCTGGATTAACAGATTTGACAAGCCTCACCACTTTTAAACTAAATCTGGTCTACTTTTAGGTAGGTCTTGGGCTTGCCTCGCTTTGTTGCCTGAAATCTGGACGGTTTTTTGGCTGAGACGGATGGATGAGCCGAAGGAAAAGGAAAAGAGAGACATAGAGGCAAGAACGGGCGTTGACTGCAAGTACACTATGATGGATTGGTTTATGAGGAAGCGTGGAATCCTTCCCGTGAGTTGCACGCGTGTATATATATAGGTGAATACGTCAGTACAATATACTTTTTTAGCATGTCAAATTCTTTTTGATTGTTGAATTTAGGGATGTACAACGTCTGATTATTTTGAACGTGACGAAATTCTTTTACGTATATCATGGCATTTTTTGTTGTTTTAACTATTTAAAATTGGGGTCCAGAAAAAGTCTGCTAGGTGCTCTACGGATTTGGATGTAATTTTTATTATTTCTGGTGTCCATTGCATTGCCATGATTGAGATGAATAGATCGAAAGTTTCCCGAAAAGGATCCAAAATCTATTTTCTAGTGTCCGTTGTACTGCCATGATTGCCGTGCACAGGGTCGCCCAGGTGTAGTTCATGCTTCACCTTTTCCCAAAAACCTATTTTCTGTAGTTCGCTATTTTTAATTTGTGCAATGTTTCGTACAATGTGCTTATTTTGAGTGCAGTTCCATTTGCGCGAAGATGGCATTCATGTGACATGCAGTTTGTACATGCTGGTGGAGCGAGGGCTTGAGATGTGATTCAATGTGCGCCTCTATGAAGTTGGTGGGCACACTGAGCGACGACGACAAACAATGGCTTGGTTGTTAGTGGAATACTGGGAACTGCATACGGGATTGATTGAATCCTTAGCATCATGGTTCGACCGATAAATATCTTCGTGGAATATGTGGGAACCAATATGGGCATCCAGGTCCCACTATTGGTTATTGATCGGGGAGGTGTCTCGGTCCTGTCCAAATGATTCTCGAACCCGTAGGGTCCGCATGCTTAACGTTTGGTGACGCTAGAGTAGTATTGGGATATTCACGTTGGTGACGAAATGTTGTTCGGAGTCCCGGATGAGATCCCAGACGTCATGAGGAACTCCGAAATGATCTGAAAGTGAAGATTTATCTATGGAAAGTCATATTGTAGCTACCGGAAAAGTTTTGGGTTTTACCGGTATTGTACCGGGAAGCTTCCGGAAGGTTCTAGAGGGTTCCGGAGGAGTCTGGAAGGGTCTCTCCAGTACCTAGGGCATGCATGGGCTGTAGGGGGGCGTCCTAGCCTTATTGGGCCAGGGGCACTGGCCCCAAAGAGGCCCATGCGCCTAGGGGAAGGGAAACCCTAAGGGGGAGGGCCCTCCACTTGACTTGGAGGGCACTGATCCCCCTTGGACGCCCCCCTCCTTGGAGGAGGAGCTAGGGCTGCACCCCCGGGCCTCCCACACCCCTATATATAGTGGGGAGGGGCGTGGGGAGCTGGGCACACCAATTCCCACGCCCTAGAGGTAGCCCTACCTCTCCCATTACTCTGTTTTCTCCTCATATCGCATCTACGGTAGCGCTTGGTGAAGCCCTGCTGGGATTGGCGCCACCACCATCTCCACCACGCCATCATGCTGATTGAGATCCCATCTACTTCTCCTTCCTTGCTTGCTGGATCAAGAAGAAGGAGACATCATTGAGCCGTATGTGTGTTGAACACGGAGGTGTCGTCTGTTCGACACTTGGATTGGGAGATCGCGAGACGGATCGTGATTGGATCGCGAAGACGTTCGACTACATCAACCGCGTTTCTTAATGCTTCTACTTAGCGATCTACAAGGGTATGTAGATGCAATCTCTCCTCTCGTTGATGTTCATCTCCTAGGTTGATATTGGTGAGCGTAGGAAAATTTTTGTTTCCCATGTAACGTTCCCCAACAGAGCGCCCCATCCTGCTGATCTCCATCCCTTTTTTTTCTTGTGCAGGTCAATGGCGCGCCACATGCAGTTCGCTGATCAACACCGCGCTCCCATGCAGTACGACTCGATGAGCTGCCCTCCTCCCCTTGCAGTCAAGGCATCTTAGACTTGTAGTGCACAAGGACGCCCAGGTGTAGTTCGTGCTTCACCTTTTCCCCGAAACCTATTTTTTTCAGTTTGCTATTTTTAATTTGTGCAATGTTTCGTATAGTGTGCTTCTTTTTTGAGTGCAGTTCCATTTGCATGAAGATGGCATTCATGTGGCATGCAGTTCGTAAATGCTGGTGGAGTGGGGACTTGAGAGGTGGTTCAGTGTGCGCCTCTATGAAGTTGGTGGGCACACTAAGCGACGATGACAAACAATGGTTTGGTTTGTAGCGAGCTCTATATTCAACACGGTTGCAGCTCGAATCCTGACATGACACACTACACTTCCGGGCGCTAAGACATCTAGTTGGGGGGATGGTGATCGGCCAGGATGGCAGCTGAGGATGGTGACGAGTAGTCACATCCAAGGCATGTCCAAAAGGACCAGATTGTAATCTTGATTATTTGTTTTATGTCCATTTTTACAGTTTACATCCATGAGAAAAAAGAAGCATTGTAGTTCATTTTCTAATCTATATAAAATACTAAATGTGAAAAATAGAAATGATCCCCATAGTACATAATCAAGAAAAACAATTGCGGTTCACTAAGTTTGACCATGAGGTCCATATATGTTTGTACTTTTTTATAAAAAAGACAAAATAAACTGATGCGGTTCAATTAGATTCCATGCCGACTAGTAGAAAACACAACTTTGGTTCGTTTGCCAGAACTATGTGGTTCACATTGATAAAACAAGAAAAAAGAATTTGGGAAACCACAACGGTTCATTGCTCATTGCTCAAAATGCAGTTGTCATCTGTAGTCATTGTTGAAGAACTCGGCCGAGTTACCATTTAAATGGCCATTTAATCGCTACTCGGTGCCTAAGTGAGGCGAATAGCACATACTCAGTTCATTAAATGGTCAAGCCGATTATCTGGCATTTAATCGGTTGTCAGACGATTAACTGGTTGTCAAACCGATTAATCAGTGATGGGTCAGGTAACTGAAGCGGCATCCATTAATCTTGTTATGTGTGGCTGCATATTGCCAAGTTGTGTGGCTGTCATTTTAATTTATCTTATCATGTCTCATGTGTGGCTGCTTGTTGTCACATGTATGGCTGTCATTTACTCATTTATCTTGACAAGTTTAGAGCATATACAAATGCATATCTATCATCAATTCTGTAGGTTTGTTGCCTTCCGGTTTGGATGCATCATGACCAAACCGTCCAGGTAACAATTCTACCTCTTGTCCATGCTTTTATATGCCCACGACATTATATTTTAGTATAAATGTATACTACGTAGCTATGAGCATTGGATTATGTGGTACAATACGTGAAAATCTATTTACATGTTGCCAATATATTCTCATGTGCAGCAGATTAATGATCGACCAATTAATTCAGTTAAATGGCCGATTAACCGATTAATCGCTAATCAGTAGTCGACCGAGCAGTTACCAGTTACCGAATTCCCGAACAATGTCTGTAGTACAAAAAAATTCAAACTTGGTGAGATGTTGTCCATATTGACAAAAAATATTACTTGGGATGCGGTTCACTGTATACATCTTCTGTAGTTCACTTTGTAAAACGGGGAAAATGAAAAATAGCAGAGGAAGTTCACTTCTTTTTAGATGCAGTTTACTAGTTTCTACCCCGTGGTTCACTTTCAGGAGTGATGTTGTTCACTTGTGTCCAACGTGAAATGTAAAAAATATTAGGAAAACAACAAAAGCGTAATTCAGTTCACTTCTCGATGCAGTGTGGTTCGCTCATTCAGTCCATGTTGTGCACTCCACAGGTCTACGCGCGCAAAAAAAAGAATGAAAAAGACAATAAAACTCACGCACTTCACTTTCGGTAGTGTCGGGGTTCACTTTAGGTAGTGTCGCAGTTCACTTCATCCCGAAAGGTGAAGTGCAAAAAATTGTTACGGAAACGACAAAAAAAGTAATGTGGTTCATTTCTCGATAGTGTTGCGGTTTACTTATGTTCGATATGAAGCACGGTCCACTTCCTCGCCTGGGAAACTTTACGTCTCAATAAAAGAAATCACGCAGTTCGCTTGCACGTCTAATGCAGTGCGCTTTTCCGTCTGAAGCACTGCGTTCTTCTGTTTGATGTAGTCACTTCGTCGATTTTGGTGTTGCGAAAAACAAAGTGTCCGCATTTCGGTAATTTGAAAACTCCTCTTAAGCCGTAATAAATTAGAGAGAGTATTATATATGAAATTTTTTTGCCTCATCGATATATTTCCATTTGCATATCATTTGCATCATTCTCATGAGCGGTTTGTAAAAAAACACAAAAGAATCGGTTGTTGCCACTCGTCGGATGCCGCACCATTTTCAAAATTCATTTAAAACCACAAGGAATATCAAACAATATCCAAGATTTGAATGTTGTCCCTATTCCATAGCTTTCGAACGTCGTATCACAAGCCTTGTTTTGACAAGCGGTTAAAAAACTGGAACGAAAAGCGTGCCAAAAATTGCAAAACTTGAAAAACAGAGTTTTCGTGTTTCGGTAAATTTGAAACTGCTCTATAACAAAAAGTTGCGCCTCTATGATATCTTTCCAATGGCGTATGATTTGCATCATTCCAACAGGCTTTTTGAAAAAAAAGAAGTGAAAATACGTTCGCTGCCACTCGTCGGGGCCGCACCATTTTTGAAACTGCTCTTAAACTGTGACGAAAACTATTCAACATGCAGAGTTGCACCCAATCCATAGCTTTCCAATGGTATATTACACGCCTCGTTCCAACGAGCGGTTTACATATTTCATCGCAAACAGTACCGAAAAAGGGCATGCAATTTT
>NC_041390.1:578977065-578982936 GCF_002162155.2 Triticum dicoccoides
AAGTTTATGGAAACTAGATGATGCCCCGTGCGTTGCTGCAGAAATTTGTTGTGGATTTTCAAAGTAACATCAACATCTCAAAGAAGAAAATAATTTCAGTCAATAATTGATAGATTTCTCGTACATACAATGACTAAAATTTATTGCTGGTATGTATTGGAGGATAAAGCCTGCTATTTGTAGCATGAACCATATGCTGTATGATAGCATGTACCATATTCTTACTCAATATATTTGATGTTGTTTATAGGTGGGCCTTCTTGAGTTACTACAACCTGAATATATGGTATCCCATTCTTTTCATACTCCATGATATATCCCATAGATGATAATGGATGGTGACCAGACAGTTGGTTAGCGATGTGTTGAGGCTTGGACACATGTTTGAAAGTTATAAACGTCGGGTCTTTTGTGCCCTTCATCTTTGCAATTGCATCCTTGTATTTCTTCTGAGCTTCTCTTCTTGAAACGGCGGTAGAACATGGCGGATTATTTTTTCCATAATTAGGTGGCGTTCTTGAGAAGATGGAGCACATTGTTAGTCAGCGTAAGCAGTGGAATGAAAATATATATCAAACTAATTTCAGTAGGAGTACCTGTTGCTTCGGTCGTCCATTTGTACTGGCTGCCAACTCGTGGTTGAGAAGATAAGGGGTAAGCTGAAAATGCAACTGGATGATGTTATATAGATAAGTGTGTTGCAGTAGTAAGTTGTTTTGCTGATTACCATGTGAGGATAAATAAAATGCACTCTTGCTGCTTACCAAACGAAGCTAAATAAAATGCAGTCTTACTTTGCTGGTAGCTCCTACAAACTAAACATATGATGTACATCCATGATTTTCTATACGACTGAGAGGAACAGTTTAATAAATACACAAAAAAAGAATATGGTGATACTGCCAGAATAAATTAAGAAATATGTTCAATCAGTAGTACTAAAAATACATAATCTCCTTTGCTGCTTCATGTATGTGATGATGCCAAAATAATTAAGATGTTCAAACAAATGGTAGTACTGAAAATACATAATCTCGTTTGCTAAGTCAAGTCTGTTTTTCAGTAGACTAAGCTAATGATAGAATAGGAAGTATGAGAAGTTTTTAATACACCAGACAAACAAAATTAAGGGGACTGATTCCATTGAATAATTATTTTCTTTTCCCATGCTAGCGAACATGGCATCAGGCACCGAACACATCTTTTTGCTTTAATACTGCTATTGTCACATTTCATTGTTACACTGATAAAGGTGAGTGTATATGTCTGCGAAAGGTAAAAAAAGATCTATGAGCCATGCGAGTTAAGCCTAGTTACCCCCCTGCAAAATCTATGGTTGTATCTCTTTTCCCTACTTTACACATCTTTAAATTTTTTATCAATTCACTTATCTAACATTTTCAGTAAACTATATACCACATGGATAATTCATATTGTTAGAGACAAAGCTTGAATCAAGGAGACATGTAGACATGTCAAGTGTGTATTGTTTCCAAGATGTATATACAGTCTTTCAGGCTAGTAGAACATTCACATGTCTATTTCTTGTATGTAGTTATATCTGATGGTATGTCAATAGGAATATCAATTCCTTTTTGTCTTCCAAATTCCTCTTTGTCTCCCAAATTATGGTTCACAAAGTTCCTAATGTTCGCCCGACATGAAAACAAACTGCTAGTCTACAGCTTGAATGAGCCGCATCTTTAATTTGTTCTCAGCTGTGTAACTTGGCTCAACAAAGAGATTACTGATCTATCTCTATATATATAGCACTTGAATTGCATGTGAGACAAATATTATATAGAAAAACTTTAAATCCATAGATATAGGAGGAAACCAATGTTTTAAATAGCGGGCTATGGCATTTAGCAGCGACCCTAAAAAACAGCTATAGCTGGGCTATAGCGAAGCTATAGCGGCAAATTGTACATGAAATTATTTAGCGGTAACACCCTCAAACAGCTATAGCGGAGCTATAGCGGGGCTATAGCCGGCTATTTAAAACTATGGAGGAAACCAATGACAACTTATCATAGAAACAATGAAACATACAGGGAAAACCAACTGACATGGTGGTATATCAAAAAATGGAAAAATTATGAGTAAAATTTTGTTCTGTTTCAGACTTTCAGTACAACAGCCAGATCGCATCAACCTTTGCTTTGGCCATTTAAGAGCATCCCATGAACTTTGCATCAGCCAAGACATGGAATTTCAAGATACGAATAGCACAGCCAAAGCAAGAAAATTACATGATGCGGTTCTAGGATTTAGAACCAGACCTCTAGTAAGCGGGGCGGAATCAGCGGACGCCTCGAGGAGAAGACTGTGATGAGAACCCGGGCAGGCGAGTGACGGGAAGGGATCAACTCCAGTGCTTAAAATGGAGAGCCACTAGGTCGATTACCCTTCATGAGGAGGGAGTCATAAATCCATCAGTTTCTTCTTTTCACATGAATCCATCCGTTTCCGTCGATTGAGTGGTGCGAGGCCGTTTCATGTGCACCATAAAAGCGGCTGTGAGAAGATGAACGAATTTGATGGAGTTAATGCCGTGTTGGGTGCAGGGCCGGGCCCATAGTTGTACAAACTGTGCGGCCCGCACAGGGCCCATAGAGTTTGGGGGCCCAAAATTTTTATAGGCCTATGTATTTATTTTCCCTGGCATGGGCATTGGGCCCTCGGCGTCAAGCCTCGACCGTCTCCCGTCCTAGGCCGCCTGCTCGATCGGTTATGCCCTCGCCTCGATGCCTCGATCGCAGGACGCGGGTTCTGACTCAATGGGAAAGGAAACCGAACGGCGAACCAGAATCACCATAACTGTATATACCTATTGTGATAGAATCCAAATGGACAGCCCTCATTGTACCCGAATCACATAACGGTCCAACGTATATACAGTTATGGTGATTCGGGTTCTCAGGGAGCAAAATTGTTTCTTATACACTGTATATACGTTGGACAGCCCTCATTGTACTCCTAATTCTACTCCTATAAATTGTTTCTTATATACTGTATTATATGCTAACGTTGGACATCCTTCATTGTACTCCTAATTCTATTCCTATTATCCTAATTCCTATTTCCAAATTACTTTTGGCAGGGATCATTAGAGAGATGGGTTCTTGCCTCCTCGGTTAAATATCACAGTATCACAGGAGACGTGACTAGTTGAGTTAGACGGTTCTTCTAATTGCCAAATATTGACGCATAATCTCCAATTGATATCTGCTATCTTATGAATAGGTATGATTTTTTATATATATAACCAATTGTTATGTAAGACATTTTATCATAATTCCTTGTTAGTTCATTTTTTATGAGATAGGGCCCCACTTTTTAGTTTCGCACAGGGCCCTCAATTTTGCCGGCCCGGCCTTGGTTGGGTGCGGCGGGCTGGCCGCGAGCAAAGGCCATCGTGGCGGTTGTGTTGGGGGGCATCAGCCATGGTGGCGGAATCAACAGAGGTGGCTACTGGATCACACATCTCTGGATAGGTGGCTCACTGGGGACGGACGACGATGACGGCGGAAGGGTTAGCACTGACGGCTGGTGTCGTGGTTCTAACTCTGACAGTGATGTAGGGGGGTAAGTATGGAGAGGCTAGGTCTCAGCTATTGGGAAGTTGTTACACGCGAGGTTTACAAGTTCAGGCCCTTCTCACAGGAAGTAATAGCCCTACGTCTTGGAGCCCGGAGGCGGTCGACTGGATTATGCGTGTATGGATACAGGGGTGCGAACCCTTCATACTGAGGAGGGGGGTGGCTTATATAGAGTTCGCCGGACCCCTCCTGCCCTTAGTAATGCGGGGTTTAAGGTACATTTAAGATTGGGCGTTTCTGGTAACGTCCCTAATAAAGTGCTATAATGATCATAAAGACTACTTAATAGCCGACCGTTTGCCTGCGGAGTGACTTTAGGTCTCCTGGCAGTCGAGTGGTTGGCTTCATGGTCGAGTGATAGCTTCTTGGTCAAGTGTCTTGAACCCGTCGAGTGGGATACCTTCAAGTCGATTGAAAGGTGACTTCTCCTAGGGGTGTCCTAGGGTAGGACTCTTTGGTCAGGTCCGTGTCCCTACCCTAGGTACATGTCTTCATCATTAGCCTCCGAATGGATCAAGGTTAGAGTGGGGAAAGAGTTGGAGATCTTTCCGACCGGTTCTTCGGGCTATGTGAGCGCCTCGTTTTGGGTCAATCGTCACGGATGACGTTGCCATCCTTTTTCAGTCGCCTTGGTCCATTCCAGGCCTTTCGTCGAGTGAATTTCTTTGTTTGTGACATACCGAGCGCCGGCGCGATCGGGGTCTTCTGTTTTGACAAGTTGTTTTGTGGCCCGCGGATGTCGCGGGATTCGGATTTTGGGAAGCGCGCAGGACGGGAGCGGCCGCAGTAATCGGAAGCGATAAAGCGGAAGTTCCTCGATCCCCGTGTCGCCTTTTTCACCACGTACTGCACGCGCGTCTGTTGCGGGATTTGACTGGATAGCTTGGGCCTACCAGTCAGCCACTCGGAAGCGGTCCCTTATAAATCGCTGGCTCGGGGTTCCCAAGTAGTGCGCTCTCTTCTCCTCCTTTCTTCCACCTCTCCCCCTTTCGCAAGTCCTTCCGCCACCTCTGTTCCCACCCCAGCGCAGCAGGCCCGTGCTAGACTTCACCGGCGACGATGACGAAGAGCAAGACCTCCGCCCTGGAGCGCGCGAAGAAGGCGGCGGCGGCGGGGAAAGGGAAGAGGTCAGCCCGGGGCGGATCTTCCTCTAGGACCGCTCTGCCCAAAGGTTGGATCCAGGGCGACTGGATGCCATCGGTGCTCCGGCAAGAGGATCTCGACGATATGGTCGAGGAGGGAGTCATTCCCCACGAAGCTGCGCGTCTTCCGGGGGGAGAGATCGAACCTCAACCCCGCAACGGTGAGTGCGTGCTCCTAGCCACCCACATCGACCGAGGGTTTTCTCTGCCGCCCCATCCTTTGTTCCGGAGTTTCCTGAATTTCTTCGGAGCGCAGCTCCACCACTTCACTCCCAACTCCATTGTCTACCTCGCTGCTTTCATCTCCATGTGTGAGGCTTTCTTGGGTTGTCGACCCCATTGGGGACTCTTCAAACACATCTTTACCTGCCGTTCTCAATCGGTCAAGAAGGCTAAGTCGAGTGACGAGAGGACGCAGGTGATCCAGCTGTGCGGGGGCCTGGCGATCCAGACGAGGGGGAAGAGTTGTTTTCCATCTATCACCTTCTCGGAGTCGGTCCGTGGCTGGCAGTCGACCTGGTTCTACTGCAAGGACGAGGCGACCCCAGGACAGTCGACTGGTCTTCCTCTTTTTTCCCTCGACCGAGCCGAGAAGCCTGCCTCTCTGAAAGTCGCGCCGGAGGAAAAGGCCCAAGTCAAGGTGCTGGCAGGTCGAGTGGTTGAGCTTGTCCGCGAGGGTGTGACTGGTATGGACATGCTGGAGGTCTTCCTTCAAAGGCGCATCCAACCGCTCCAGGCCCGTGACCACCCGATGTGGTTGTATTCGGGTCTTGACGACACCACTCGGCTCCACCCGGAGGAGGTCACCGACGAGATGGTGGAGGGGTGGCTGTCGAGCATCACGGGGAACAAAGACAACCCCCGAGGAGCCAGGAGGGTAACCCCACTCGACAACTCGTATGAGGTGGACCAGGTATGTCTTTGTGCTCCCGACTAATATCTTGTCTTCTGCATTGGTCTTCTTTGAATAAGTCGATTGACTTTCGTCTTGCCTGTTGTTTTCCAGGCGACCACCGAGATGTACTCGACGCCCAACGGGGCACAGGGGTCGACTGAGGAAGGGGAGGCGAGCGGAGGCGAGAGCGGGGACGACCAAGGCGAGTGGGAGTCCGACGGTGAGGGAGAGG
>NC_041390.1:578983205-578992817 GCF_002162155.2 Triticum dicoccoides
GGGCGATCCAAGCTCACCATGATCCAGCGCGGGAACGTGGCAAGGCGACTGCTCCTGTTGAGCAGTCGTCGAAACGCCCTCGGACCTCTTCTCCTCCGCCGACTGGGAAGGCTCCCAAGCATCCACGAGCGATGCCATCCAAGCCGCCCAAGGCTCTGCCCAAGATGAAGATAGCTGTTCCTACCATTTCCGGGTAATAATAAGATTTGCTTTCCTTTGTCGACCGTGGACGGATCCTTGGTTGATTCACTGAACCAACTGATTGACTTTCGAGATTTGCAGCGGTGCTACTTCTGAGGTCTCCGCCAGGAACGACGACCAAGAGATGGAGGACGCTGTTACCTCCAACCCTGGTACGATTGCTGACGTCCTGCCTTTGAGTCGACTAAACCTTTATTGCTACTCTGGTCGATTGAATGTTTTCCTTGTAGCTCCTCCTCATGTTATCGACCTCCCGGATGACGATGACGATGGTCCGTTGAGAGTGAGGAGGCACAAGAGGGCGTCGGCTGACAAGACCCCCCAATCCGCTCCGGCGTCCGAGGCCGTGGCTCGGGATGGTGGTGACACCACTCGGGCTTCTGTGACCTTCGCCGTTCCTCTGGTGAGTGCGCGGCCCTCGGCGTCGACTGCGGATCCACCTTAGCTTTTTGCTGCGTACCCCGTCCCTGAGGACCAAGCGGCTGCTGCAAAGGAGGTTCGCTCTCCACTTGGTAGGATTTTTTTCAAACTTAGGCGAGAGCCGGACTGCAGCCAAGTCTCTAAGTGGGAGAACTTAGGCGAGTGCTAGACTGCAGCTAAGCCCCCGACTGGGAGGTTTGCTCTCCACTCGGTAGGATTTTTTCAAACTTAGGCGAGTGCCGGACTGCGGCTAAGTCTCTAAGTGAGAGAACTTAGGCGAGTGCTGGACTGCAGCTAAGCCCCCGAGTGGGAGGTTCGCTCTCCACTCGGTAGGATTTTTTCAAACTTAGGCGAATGTCGGACTGCAGCCAAGTCTCTAAGTGAGAGAACTTAGGCGAGTGCTGGACTGCAGCTAAGCCCCCGAGTGGGAGGTTTGCTCTCCACTCGGTAGGATTTTTAAACACTTAGGTGAGAACTGGGCTGCAGCTAAGCCCCCGAGTGGGAGGTCTGCTCTCCACTCGGTAGGATTTTTTCAATACTTAGGCGAGCACTGGGCTGCAGCTAAGCCCCCAAGTGGGAGGTTTGCTCTCCACTCGGTAGGATTTTTTCAGTACTTAGGCGAGCGCTGGGCTGCAGCTAAGCCCCCGAGTGGGAGGTTTGCTCTCCACTCGGTAGGATTTTTCAGTACTTAGGCGAGCACTGGGCTGCAGCTAAGCCCCCGAGTGGGAGGTTTGCTCTCCACTCGGTAGGATTTTTTTCAAACTTAGGCGAAACGGATTCGCAGCTAAGTCACCCACTGGGGGATTTCGTATGTAAACAAAAGTGACAACAATTAATGGAACATTCTTGCCTTTGATAAAAACGAACTGCAGGAGTTTTTCTTATTACATCTCGTCCAAGGGAGAGCTCAAGTGTAAAAGGGGCGGAGTAGTTCCGCATTCCAAGCTCGTGGCTTGTCGATCTGGCGATCAACATTGTAGAGGTGATACGCTCCATTGTGGATGACTCTGGTGATGATGAAGGGGCCTTCCTAAGTAGGAGCAAGCTTGTGTGGTTTCTATTGATCCACTCGGAGGACCAAATCTCCTTCTTGGAAGGCTCGACTCTTCACATTCCGGGCGTGGAATCGATGCAAGTCTTGCTAATAAATGGTCGACCTGATCATGGCCATCTCCCTCTCTTCTTCTAGGAGGTCGACTGCGTCTTGCCGGGCCTATTCTGCTTCATCTTCGGTGTAAAGCTCGACTCGGGGCGCGTTGTGGAGAAGATCGCTTGGCAGAACCGCTTCGGCTCCGTAAACCAGAAAGAATGGAGTTCTTCCAGTCGACCGGTTAGGGATGGTCCTCAACGCCCACAGAACTGACAGAAGCTCGTCGACACAAGCACCTGCCGCGTGCTCGAGATCACGCATCAGTCGAGGCTTTAGTCCTTTGAGAATCAGGCCATTTGCTCTTTCGTCTTGTCCATTCGACTGGGGATGGGCGACCGATGCGTAGTCGACTCGGGTGCCTTGAGAGGCGCAAAAAGCTCTGAACTTGTCCGAATCGAAGTTTGACCCATTGTCAGTGATGATGCTATGCGGGACTCCATATCTGAATGTTAGCCCTCTGACGAAACTGATAGCAGTGCAAGCATCAAGATTCTTGATAGGCTTAGCTTCAATCCATTTGGTAAACTTGTCGACTGCCACAAGCACATGAGTGAAGCCACTTCTGCCTATTCTCAGCGGACCAACCATGTCCAGTCCCCAGACAGCAAAGGGCCAGACGAGTGGAATGGTCTTCAGGGCTGATGCAGGCTTGTGTGACATGTTGGAGTAGAACTGGCACCCTCCACACTTGTCGACTATCTCTTTTGCCATCTCATTTGCTCTAGGCCAGTAAAATCCCGCTCGGTATGCTTTAGTCACAATGGTCCAAGAGGACGCATGGTGGCCACAGGTCCCCGAGTGGATATCGTCAAGGATTATCCGACCTTCTTCTGGTGTTATGCACTTCTGACCGATTCCAGTCGCGCTTTCTCTATACAGCTGCCCCTTTATGACTGTGAAGGCCTTGGATCGGCAGACGATCTGTCGAGCTTCTTCCTCGTCCTCTGGGAGCTCTTTCCTTAGGATATACGCGATGTACGGTATCGTCCAGTCGGGAGTGATTGCCAAGACTTTCATGATTAGGTCGACCATAGCAGGAACTTCGACTTCAGTCGGATCTGTGGCACTTTTCGGTTGTGGGGCTTCTTCTGTGAAAGGATCCTCCTGGACTGACGGCGAGCGGATGTGCTCCAAAAACACATTGCTGGGAGTGGCTTCTCTCTTGGAGCCTATCTTTGCCAGATCATCAGCTGCTTGATTTTTCAGTCGGGGGATGTGATGAAGCTCTAATCCCTCGAATTTCTTTTCTAGCTTTCTTACTGCATTGCAATAACCAGTCATGGCCGGACTTCTGACGTCCCACTCCTTCATCACCTGATTAACCACCAAATCTGAGTCGCCATAGACCATGAGGCGACGGACGCCGAGTGAAATGGCCATGCGCAACCCATACAAACGTGCTTCATATTCTGCTTCATTATTGGAGGAATCAAAGTGAATCTAAAGAACATATCTAAGCTTATCTCCTCGGGGGGAGACTAGAACTACCCCAGCACCGGAACCATTCAGCATCTTAGATCCATCAAAGAACATGGTCCAGTGCTTCGAGTGAACTTGAGTCGGAAGTTGCTGTTCAATCCACTCGGCGATGAAATCTGCGATTGCTTGGGACTTGATAGCCTTCTTTGCTTCAAACTTGATATCTAAGGGAAGGAGTTCAATCGCCCACTTGGCCACTCGACCAGTTGCATCTCTGTTATGCAGAATCTCTGACAGTGGGGCGTCGCTGACGACTGTAATGGAGTGGTCAGAGAAGTAATGTACAACCTTCTTCGTGGTCATGTAAATCCCATATACAAGCTTCTGGTAGTGAGGGTATCTTTGTTTTGATGGGGTCAAAACTTCAGACAGATAATAGACTGGGCGCTGAACTCTGAAGGCCTTTCCTTCTTCTTCCCGTTCGACCGTAAGTACTGTACTGACAACTTGTCATGTGGCTGAAATGTAAAGCAGCAGAGGCTCTTTGCTGATTGGGGCAGCAAGCACCGGCTGGGTGGTGAGCAGAGCTTTGAGCTCTGCAAATGCTGCGTCAGCTTCTGGAGTCCACTCGAACTTGTCAGACTTCTTCATCAGTCGGTAAAGAGGCAACGCCTTTTCACCGAGACGAGAAATGAATCGACTTAGGGCGGCCAAGCAGCCTGTAAGCTTTTGGACATCGTGCACGCGTACAGGACGCTTCATCCGGAGTATGGTGCCGACCTTTTCAGGATTGGCATCAATCCCCCGTTCGGAAACGAGAAAACCGAGTAACTTTCCACCTGGAACTCCGAACATGCACTTTGATGGATTGAGCTTGATATCATACCTCCTGAGGTTGGCAAAAGTTTCAGCAAGGTCAGCCCGCAGGTCGGAACCTTTCCGTGACTTGACCACAATATCATCCATGTATGCCTCCACATTCCGACTGATTTGAGTGAGTAGACACTTCTGAATCATTCTCATGAACGTGGCTCCGGCGTTCTTGAGGCCGAACGGCATGGTGACGTAACAGAAGCATCCGAATGGAGTGATGAAAGCTGTTTTGATCTCGTCGGGTCCATACAGACGGATCTGATGGTACCCTGAATAAGCATCTAGAAAAGACAAACGCTCACATCCCGCGGTCGAGTCCACTATCTGGTCGATGCGGGGGAGAGGGAAATGATCTTTCGGGCAGGCCCGATTGATATGTTTGAAATCAATGCACATGCGAAGTGACTTGTCCTTCTTGGGGACCATGACGACATTGGCGAGCCACTCGGAGTGGTAAATCTCTCGGATGAACTCCGCTGCTAAGAGCCGATCCACCTCCTCGCCAATGGCTTTCCTCTTCTGGATGGCGGACCGTCGAAGATGTTCCTTCACAGGCTTGAATTTTGGGTCGACCCGTAGACGGTGCTTAGCCAAACCCCTGGGAACTCCAGGCATGTCAGAAGGCTTCCATGCGAAGACGTCCCAGTTCTCACGGAGGAACTGGATGAGCGCTTCTTCCTATTTGGGGTCGAGCGTTGTCGAGATGTGAGTCGGAGCAGCGGCGGGGTCGGTCGGGTGAATGTGAGCTGTCTTGGTTTCACCGGACGACTGAAAAGCAGATTCTGAAGCGGGCTTCTTGGCTCGTAGCAATTCACTCGGATCAGCAGTCTTCTGGTACTCTTGCAGCTCAACAACTGCCATCTGAGCATTTGCAATCTTTGAGCCTTTCTGAAAGCACTCTTCTGCCTTCTTCCGATTGCCTGTGACAATGATTACCCCTTTAGGGCCAGGCATCTTCAGTTTGAGGTACACGTAACATGGCCGGGCCATGAAGCGTGCGTAAGCTGGCCTGCCCAAAATGGTGTGATAAGCACTTTGGAACTCCACAACCTCGAATGTCAACTTTTCCTTGCGGTAATTCTTTGAATCACCGAAAACCACATCAAGAGCGATCTGGCCGAGTGATTGGGCTTTCTTCCCAGGAATGACTCCGTGGAAACTCATGTTACTGGTGCTGAGCCTGGACATCGGAATGCCCATTCCTTTCAATGTTTCAGCATACAGTATGTTCAGGCCACTGCCACCATCCATCAGGACTTTAGTCAGTCAAGTGCCTTCAACAATTGGGTCGACCACCAAAGCTTGCCTCCCAGGGGTGGCAATGTGCGTCGGGTGATCAGACTAGTCGAATGTGATGGCAGTCTGAGGCCACTTCAGGTAACTGGGTGTTGCCGGGGCAACCATGTTCACCTCTCGGTTAATGACTTTCAATCGACTCTTGCTTTCGACATCGGCAAAAATCATCAGGGTGGAATTGACTTGGGGGTATCCATCGTCACTGTCTTCCTTGTCCTCGACTCTGTCCGACTCTTTTTTCTTATCCTTGGACTGCTTTCCTTGGAACTGCTGGATCAGGAGCCGGCACTGTCGAGTGGTATGCTTTGGGTAAATAAAATTACCCTCTTCATCCTTCTTGGTGTGGATGTGACATGGCAGATCCAAAACATCATTTCCATCTTGATCCTTGACTTTCTTGGGCTTCCAGGGGCCTTTGGGTTTTCCCTTGAAATTTCCCTGGGTTGCGGCCGGGGCCTCCCCAGGGGCGGCTGGCTCGGCCTTCCGCTTCTTCTTCCGACTGGAATTGCCTCCGGTTTCCTGGGCGACTGCTTTCTGCTTGCCACTCCGGAGTCGATCTTCATCTTCTCCGTTAGCGTACTTGGTGGCAATCTCCATCATCCGATTCAGAGACATCTCTCCAGTTCGACCGAACTTCAGATTCAACTCTCTGTATTTAACACCTTCCTTGAAGGCACAAACTGCTTGATGGTCTGGCACATTCTCAACCGAGTGATGCAGCGTGATCCATCTCTGGATGTATTCCCTCAGAGTTTCATTCGGCTTCTGCACGCAATACCGCAACTCTGTAAGGCCTGCAGGTCGCTTGCATGTTCCTTCAAAGGTCGTGATAAACACTCGGGAGAGGTCCTCCCAGGTGTAGATGCTGCTGGGTGCCAACTGATTCAGCCACGCTCTGGCTGAGCCCTCTAACATGAGAGGCAAATGCTTCATGGCCACCTCATCGTTGCCGCCGCCAATCTGTACAGCCACTCGGTAATCTTCGAGCCAAGTGTCAGGCTTAGATTCACCGGTGAATTTGCTGACCCCAGTCGCCAGCCTGAAGTTGGGAGGAATCACTACGGCCCTGATGGCTCGACTGAAACACTCTGGCCCTGAAACACGTGCTCTGCTGCGGGCGGGCATCTCTCTATTCTGGTCTTCCCGATGAGCCCTGTTCCTGTCGACCAAGCCTTGAACGAGGACAGACCTCGCGTCAAAGCCTGGGTCCCTGGGGTCGACTGGAATCCTCTGCCCGCCGCTATGAGGGCGTCTGTCATCTTGCCGTCGAGGCGCATATGACCCACTCCTCGGGGGAGGGGTTGGCACTCGACGTCGATCATCACGGTCGAATCGGTGATCATACTGCTCATTCCTCCTGTACTGATCATGCCGGTCGCCACGTCCCTCACGCCTCGGGGGCGATCTCGGGCTGTGAGCCGACTCGATTGTACCTGTTGCGACGGATCGACTGTGGATCCTGTTCCGCGACTGAGAGACAGCAGAATTCTGGTTTCCGCCGCCCGGAGCAGCGCTCTGATCTGCAACAAGCCTCTGCCCGCCTCCGACTGGGAGGGCTGAATTGATTCTGCTATACGGGCCGCAGCGGCCAAATTCTGAACTGGGGTTCGGTATACCTGCGGCGGCGGGAAAAGCTGACGCCGACTGGACTCGGGAGCTTGCTGACGTCGACTGGACTCGGGAGCCCGCTGACGCGCTTGCTCGTCGAGTATCCGCTGGAGATTCTCCAGTCGAGTGCGCTCGGCCAGGTTAGCCAAGCGCGCGTCCTCCAAGGCCCGGGCCTCGGGGGTTTCTCCGACAATAGGAGTGTGGAGCGCGTCCATGTTCCGACGGTGAAGCTCCTCTCACTGTAATGAGGTGAGAGGTTCGGGGAGGTACTCATCGTGGGGATGCGACGGGTCGCCCCCACCCGCGCCTCCACCAGCGCGAGGGAAACCAGGAGGACTGTGCGTCCCATCAACCGCCAGAACCTCAGCCGCTGGGTCGCTGCTGTCGCACTCGGATGCGGTCTCCATGGAGCTAGTCGACAGGTCGAACAGGCCGCAGAGGGATTCGTCGGGCTCGATCGCCGCGACTTGCGGGGTGGCCGACTGGCGAGCCACGGCATATCTCACCCACCTCTGAAGTCTCGACCGACCGGAGCGCTTGCGCCGGTGGGAGATAGAGCGGGAAGACGATACGGGGGCCGACCGATATTGGGTCGACGGTTGCCGCAGGAGGACGCCACGAACGCATGCGCGGAAATGCGTCGCACCGCGGACGGGGAGCGCGTCGATGTCGAGTGGCGCCTCCTGAAGCCAGGCGGAGTCGTCGGCGATGAACGTGAGCGCGCCGAGACGGATCTCGCGGCCCTCCACCAAAATTCCGCACGAAACCATGATCAAGGGGATCGGAAAAATCGCAACTTCTCCAATCAGGCGCTAAGACTGCTGCCCCACGGTGGGCGCCAACTGTCGTGGTTCTAACTCTGACAGTGATGTAGGGGGGTAAGTATGGAGAGGCTAGGTCTCAGCTATTGGGAAGTTGTTACACGCGAGGTTTACGAGTTCAGGCCCTTCTCAGAGGAAGTAATAGCCCTACGTCTCGGAGCCCGGAGGCGGTCGACTGGATTATGCGTGTATGGATACAGGGGTGCGAACCCTTCATACTAAGGAGGGGGTGGCTTATATAGAGTTCGCCGGACCCCTCCTGCCCTCAGTAATGCGGGGTTTAAGGTACATTTAAGATTGAGCGTTTCTGGTAACGTCCCTAATAAAGTGCTATAATGATCATAAAGACTACTTAACAGCCGACCGTTTGCCTGCGGAGTGACTTTAGGTCTCCTGGCAGTCGAGTGGTTGGCTTCATGGTCGAGTGATAGCTTCTTGGTCGAGTGTCTTGAACCCGTCGAGTGGGATACCTTCAAGTCGATTGAAAGGTGACTTCTTCTAGGGTTGTCCTAGGGTAGGACTCTTTGGTCAGGTCCGTGTCCCTACCCTAGGTACATGTCTTCATCAGCTGGCTAGGGGCAAGCATGGGTGATGGTGGCTGTTGGTAGAGCACAAGGGACGGCAGCGTCTGGCCAGGAAAGGGTGGATCGTGGCATAGACCCGCCGGAAGGGCTCCTGGCGGCGGCTGCCCGGGAGTGTGGATGGTCGTGGCATGATCTTTTCTTGAGACTGGGAACAATGGACTTCACCTATGGGCTTCGAATGGGCTTTGTAATGTCCAAACAATTTTGGTGAGGAGGACGTGTGCAGCCCAACCAAAACGAATCGAGTCGGAGGGGATATGCAGCGAGCAAGCGGGACAGCGCAAAAGAACGAATCGGTATTTTCCACTCAGCGGTGGCAACTCGCAGTAATTTTGCCAACTTTTGATCGGACGGATGCGGACTGTTGTGCTATACTACATCAACGACTGTAACAATTCAGATGACGTGGCTTCATGAGGAGGCAGGAAAATCAGCTAGTGGGGTGCCCCTATTTAGATATAGAAAATAACATTGACCAGAAAGAAATATACTACGTGGTGGTTGGTTTACGACGCATTGCTTCACTTTTACTATGAATGAAGTGGTTGCTTTTATGTATGCATCGTGTGATGGTTTAGTTTAATTTGTTGGTGCGCGTGATGGTTGGAACGTAAAATTATATATATATGGTCGCGCTATTCGTCATCCTGGATAAGGAATAATTATTCTTCACCCCCTCTCTATTTTGACATCAAGGCACCGTATTTTTACGTTTTGTAAAATTTGTCTCATTTCGTACATAAAAAGAGAACGAAAGAAAATATGTACTCGCCATAAAAAATATTTTATGTTACGTAAAATTATGAATGTAAAAACATAGTGTAAAACATACATAAAATGTGATTTTTTTGATCTTATAACCTATATTTTTGCTTTTTTATATCAAATGTTACATATTGAATCAATATGCATGTAACTATTTATATTCTAAACGTAATTTATTTAGAAAGCGATCGTAAGATTACCTCGGGTGAAAAAAACTTATTCTGCACACTGGGTGATGAATAGTAACACTATATATATAATCATAGGTTATTCTGGGTGAGGAATAGTTATTCTTCACCCCCCTCTATTTTACCATCAATGCACCGTAATTTTACGTTCCGTAAGTTTTGTCTTTTTTCCGACGCAAAAAAAGACCGTAAGAAAATATATAATCACCATAAAAAATATTTTATGTTATGCAAAATTACAAACGTAAAAACATAGTCTAAAATACACATGAGCCGCTGCCATGAGC
>NC_041390.1:578993054-579006354 GCF_002162155.2 Triticum dicoccoides
CCACCACCACTAGCGGCGCAGCTCGCCTCCGCGTCCACATCGCACCTCCACCACCGTGCCGGCCATCACCGCCCTTCTACACACGCGCCTCCGCCAGGACCTCTTCTCCCCGGATGCTCCCCGCGCGCCGCCGTGAGGACCTGTCCTCCAGGGTTCCGGCCAACCACGCGCCACCGCTCGCGGATCCGGCCACCCCGGATCCCGCGCGTACGCATCCGGCCGCAGCTCATGGCCGCCATGGATCCTGCATGCACGCATCCACCCTCTGTTGCCTCACGACCACGTGCCGCCGACGAAACATCCCGATCCCACCACCTTCCCACGTCACGTTCGCGCTAGCGCCCGGTGCGGCCGACCTCCACGGCAGCAGCCGTTGTGGCTCCCTTCCTGGCAGCAGTCGTGCGTCTCCCCCGGCAATCCTCTGCACATCCGCTGCCATTGGTCTCCATGCGCCCCTACCTGACCTTCATGGGGTGCCGCCCCGACCTTCATCACGTGCGTTCGACCACAGGCAAAACTGCAGGGGACGACGGAGTGGTGCAGCCATCCGCTCCGTCGAGGTCGGCACCGCCTCCGCCACTCGTGTGCTGCCACGGTCGCATGCTCCAGCCCACACTATTTTGGCCGCCCAATTTCCCGCTCTCCGACCGTCGTCGTCCATCTACGTGTAGCCACAGAGTCCCTGCACCCAACTAGCTATCGCGCGGCCGTGGTCCTCCGCCGAAGACACCGGCTTGGCCCAGCCCTGTCGTGCCTCTCCTCTTGTCACGGCAAGCTCACTCCACGCTGAAGTTCATGATGTTGTGCTCAAGTCGCTGAAGATCCATCTCCACGGAGGAATTGCAGCAGCACACCAAGAGAACGCAGCTCATCCCTACTCTGAAATGGCGGACACATCAGTTTGAGGGGGACTGAAGTTCAGACAGTATTGGGGTTAAGATTCAGATAGGTTATTCCTTGTTTTTTGGGTGTTGTTGCTACCACACAATGAGTTCAGAGGGGCGCATCGTGCAGGCAAAAGTGGATGCTAGTGTAAACGACACTAGGAGCAGTACAAATGACAGTCTTCTTCTCCATGGATGTTGCAAGGTCACATGTGATGGTACAACTGGTGCGAGAGGTGCAATCAGCTGCTGATTGGGATGTAACTTGATTATGTTTGGTCTATCCAAGAAAAAGAACATGCTACATATACACTTGTTTGCCTAGGTTTGTTCTTTCATCCTTACTAGTACCTCAACCTACAACCATCTTGAACTACGTGGCCATCAATTGGCCATATGTGACACAAATGAGAACCTCCTCAATCTCTTATGCTAGTTAGCTGCGGTTTTCCATTGCCGTATACACGTAGTTTATTGTTTTGCCCACCCCCTTATATGTGCATTCATGTTTCCAAGTTTTTGCCCGATTTTATTCTCCTAAGCTTTTGTTTTGGAACAGATGTGCATTTGAACGTGTGAAAGAAGTCTGTACAAAGAAGTTCATGTATTAGTTCCAGGAAGGTTCATGTATTACTAAGTGTGTGCACATATTATTTCTCTCTCCACATATGTGTGTATGTCTATTTGTGTGTGTTCTCCAAGATCAACTTTAGCATTGGCCAAGGTTTCACCAGCAAGGAAAACAACAGTTCGGCACATACGATGCTTCACATTGCTATCTCTCCCCATTATTCAGTTAGTTATTTTGTCCTGTATGGCTCGAAAATATAATTGTGTTCATAAAACCAAAAAAACACATATCCAATAATGTTCGTAGGAAAAATTATGACAAGTTCAAATTGTTCAAAATATGGAAGCTAAAAAATATTAAAATAAATCCAAAATTTCCTACTACTTGCCTCCCACCTCTTTTCTAAAAAAATAGAACCCCTCTCTTGAAAAGAAAAAGGAATTTCATGAACAAAAGTTATATGGAAAACCTAGATATATAAGAAAAAGAAAAAAAATACATGTTCAACTTAAGAATAAACTCGCGAAATTCCTTATAGGGAAAAATATACCGGTTTTATTTCCCCCATTTCGAAAAATAAAATACACAAAAGTTCAAAATAAAAAAGTTGAGAAGTTCAAATAAAAATAAGAGAGTAGTTTGATGTTTAAAATAAATCCGAGTTTTTCTATTACTAAAATAATGAAAAGTGAGAAGTTCAAACAAAAAAATAGAGCACTTTAAAATTCATAAAAAAAGATTTTCACAGTTTTCTAAATAAAAAACTATACAAGTTCAAATATAAATAGTGGGCCGGTTCAAAATTCAATAAAGAAGGATTTTCACCATTTATAAATAAAAAACTCTAGAAGTTCAAATTTAAATAACCAAGAAGTTTAGTTCGAAATAACCAAGAAGTTGTACGATGTTTATCACAAAACTAGGATTTTTTTGGTTTACAAATGAATAACAACAAGAAGTCCAAATTGAAAACACCGAGAAGTTCATAAAAAAGATTAAGAAATAAACCAGGAAATCCATATTAAAAAGATGGAGAAGTTCGATGATTATAGAAAACTCAGATTTTCCTTGTTATTAAAGACTGGAAACAAGAAGTTCAAAAATTTAATAACAAGAGGTTCAACTTTTAAAAATAGAGCGCTTTAAAAATTGATAAAAAAAGATTGAGAAATAAAATCAGGAAGTCCATATTAAAAAGATGGAGAAGTTCAATGATTATAGAAAACTCAGATTTTCTTCATTATTAAAGAATGGAAACACAAATTTCAAAAATAAAATAACAAGAAGTTCAACTTTTAAAAATAGAGCGCTTCAAAATTTCATAAAAAAGGATTAAGAAAATCAGATTAATATTTATAAAAAAACTTAGATATTTTCACGTAACCTAGAGAAGTTCAGGTTGATTACTGCCAGAAGTTCACGTTCTACATGGTGTGCATTTTGTATTAGAAAAGAATAAAAATGCAAAGGCTAAATTTGTTGTCGTTATAAGTTCAAGTACTCCGTCGGAGAAAGTTAAAAAAATTATTGTGAGAGAGGTTTGTACAACAAGAATATCATTTGTGTAACCCTAACGAATGGATGAGAAAATTATAAACGAAAATACGTCACAGAAGTTCAACGTAAAAATAGCATGAAGTTCAACTACTACACTGAATGAATTTCAGATAAAAAACTTTTAAAATCATCGCGAGTATGAAAAAACGATCAACACGGGAAAGTTATGTGCTTACAGCAGCTTTCCACTAGTATATAGCTTGCTCAATTCCGGTGAGTGGATGGATAGTTACGAGCAGTGGATGGAGACCTACGAGCAAAAAAATCACGTGAAAAACAGAGAGAAGTTCAGGTACACGCACCGAGAAGTTCAGGTTCTTCACGCGGTGCATTTTCAAAAAATCTGTTTCGCGATAAAGGCAGAACGCATGATCCCGCCGTTTTCGAAATTACTTGAAAACGGCTAGGAATCAGAGAAAACCATCAACATAAATTTTTTTTCGTATTTTCCGTAGCTTTTCAGCGGTATATTATTTGCCCCATTCCGATAAAGTTCGTAGAAATTACGGCGAAAATACGTTTTTCGCTATTTTTGAAGATGAGTTAAAACCGTAAAGAATTGGGAGAAACAATACATACCAAAAAGTTTCGCATTTGTTCAAGCTTTCCAACGCCATATCATTTCCTGCATCCGGACAAACGGTTAAAAAATTAGCTCGAAAATACGAACTCGGTAGGACTTGGACCATTATCTAAATTACTCTTAAACCATTCAAAATTAGAAAAAAACTTTCAAGATGAAAAAGTAGCGCATTTTCATAAGCTTTCCAACGCCGTATCGTATACCTCCATTGGATTAGCCGTTTAGAAATGACATCGAAAAAGCGAACTCAACTGTTCGGTTTACGAAATTTTATGTTTTTTCAAATTACTCTTTAACCATAGGGAATTTGAGAAAACTTTCAACATGTGGAAGGAGCGGTTTTGCAGCAGCTTTCCAACGTCATATTATATGCCTCATTCTGATAAATGGTTTAGAAATGCGATCGAAAATACGATACACGTTTTTTGTACGAAGAAAAAACGGTTTTCAAAACTACTCTTAAACCGCTTATATTTTGCCAAAACTTTAAGTTGGGTCATGATATTGGTGTCCATAACTTTCCAACGGTATATCGCAAGCCCCACTAGGACAATGTTGGCGGAAGTTCGACCTAGTTCACACGATAGTTCAATGTACTACTAGCGGGGCAGGTCAGGTTGTGATCAGAATATTATTCTGATCCCGTGATCAGAATAGTGTTTATGTATATATAGGAAAAATCCTTCCTACCACATAGTGGTAGTTACCTCTACCTCATCCACCGTACATTATTCCAAGATGCGTGCAGCCTTTAATGGTTTTTCTGGTGCGTTGGAATTAGCGGGTTTAAAATATGAACACGACCTGCAATGGAGAACTACCGTTCCTATATTCTGGGGATATCTATCATTCTTTTCTCGCTTATGGCTAGTCGACTTTCTCTCTCTTGTTTCCTCGATCAGATCAGGAATTTCTCATGTGTCATATCCATAGATTGGATGCGATCTTGACCAAGGGCTTCCAAAACTGATTGCCGGTGTCGTGACAGGCGGCACCATCCGTCCTCAATGCATGCGGCGACGTGGTTAGCCGACGGCAGGTTTGTGTGCATCCATAGGCTTATATACATGAAATTTGAACATCAGGTGCATGCTTCCATGATTCGTCCCTTGATCTTTCAACTCTCATCTCTATTGCTTCATGTGGATCAACAGGCTATGAGCACCGCATGGAGTAATGCGTTGAGGCGACGTGACATGCACAAGGTTGATCGATGTTCACCGGTGACCTGTGGGTGACTGTACACGTGATGGAGACGACAACTAGTGGTTTACTTGAACATGTGACATCACTCACCGCCGTCGACCAGCCAAATCATGCGACGTTGCCGACTGCCGTAGCCGATGACAACCAGCCAAACCATGCAACGTTGTCGATCACCATCGACGATGACGACGTCCGCATACCTGACCCATGCTCAGGAACACGATACTCCAAGATCTAATAAAGGCAGTTGTAGCATGCGTGATATTCATTTGTACTTCACAGAAATATACGGTTAATTTCCTAGTAAAGAACAATGTATTTTTGGGTCTCTCATCCACATCCATCTAGGCAACATTTGAGCATCAATCACAGACTGGAGTTCATGAATTTATCAACGAACTACTTGTAACCATGACTATGATACACACGATCCATGCTAATTCTTTTACATACTAATTGTGTGTGTATACTACATAAATTTTTAGGGACGTCTATACACTACATACTACTTTTGTGTATATACTAATTCATACCACTATCCTTTTTTATATACTAGTACATACTACTTCAAGTTGGCACGTAACGCATGCATTAAATTTACTTCGTCCTCGCCGGAGACCGCTCGGTGGCGTATATACGGTATTTATGATGTAATCAAAATAATTGTCGTGATTTTTGTACAAATTTGAACTGAAACCACGACACTTATTTTGGATCAGAGGGAGTACGTCATTATTTATATTATACAATAGTTTTTCATGCTATATACTCTGTACTTCATCTAAAGGGAAATACTCCATAGTTTTTTGAAAATATATAACACACTATATACTCCATATGTTCTAAAAAAATTACTCCATTCTATATACTCCTCCTTTCAGCATGTACTATATGCTCCATACTTCCGAAAAATGGCACCATATTCGTTTTATAGCAATGCTACATTTTTTTCTTGATATATTGCGTGCCACTTTCTGGATATAGTATTTTTTGGAATGAATATACTAATCAATATTTTGGTTCAAAGAAAAGTTATATGATTTTTTCATAAGTGAAAAAATTATGTACTACCATTTCAAAAGAAAATACACACACACTCCATTCTAAGTTTGTAATATACTCCATACTACAACTAAGAGTAGCATGGACACTTGCCTAGTCCCTCCCTTCGAAAAAACTTGTCATCAAAATGGACAAAAAGGAGTGTATCTAGAACTAAAATACATCTAGATACATCCCATTTTATTCATTTTGATGACAAGTATTTCCAGACGGAGGGAGTACTAACGAGACTAGTATGTACACTTTCCCCCCAAAAAAGAGTAGTATGTAGACCCGTATACTTCTTAAAAAGAGGTATACTACATACACAATACTACGTTTTTGTTGTACTATTTTATACGCTAAGGTATTTCACGTAAAGGCCATACTCATTACTCCAATAGTTATATGTTAATACTCCATACTACAAGTATACAGACTCCAAATGGTTTTAAAAGTATTATATATTGTTTACTATATTGTGTAGAAAATCCAAGAGATATAACGTTTGCACGCTACCTTTTTTTAACCAAAACTAATCTGACTAAAAAATTGCCCTCCACCTAACAAGAATAATCGGATCTCGTTTGCATCCTTATCTCATAGATAGACAAGTTGTTGCACACAAAATTGAGGAGGTTGTTGGACCAGCGCGTCATTAGCTTGCCGGATTATTTTAATCGCAAAAACAAAGTCGCTGCCTATTGGATTACAACACCCGTTAACCATATCTCTCAACCCGGTAGACTTGATGCTACGTTTAAGGGAGAGGAAAGGGGACACGTGGAGGGCACCTAGATAGATGGTAACTACCATTGATGGTAGATAAAATTTGTTATATATATATAGGATGGGTCTATTATGATAACACCTTTTAAAAGTCTTATTCTAATAACAATCTGCTTATTCTGGTAACACTTCAGCACCGAAAAAGATCCAAAAACGAACTGCAGCGAAAACTTGCCCCATCCAACCCGCCTCCTTCTACCCGCAACCGCCCCCACAACCATTCCTTCCACCTTCTCCTCTACGCTAGCCCACCACAACACCACCATCCGCCGCCGCTCCCACCCCACAACCTTCATCCTTCTCTGATGTGCCACCCCTCCCACCCATCTTCTCCCCGTGCCCTACCCGCTCCGGCGCACCGCCCAGCCACCCCAACCAACGCGCCACCCCGCCCCTGCATCCATCTGGCGCCAGATCCGGCGAGAAGCGCTCCTCCTCCCCTCCCACACGAGCGGCCACGGCGAGCCACACTACTGCCAAGCTCCTCGTCCGATACCTACTCCCTCTGTCCCCCACCTTCCCTCCTCAGACCACCTGCAACCCGCGTTGTTGGCCCCCAGATCCCGGCCGCAGCACAATTCCGCACCCTCCCGGTGACGCCCTGCGCCGGATCCAGGTCGCGGCGCACCCCCGGCAACGCCCTGCGCCGGATCCAGGCCGCGGCGCACCCCTCCCCCCGCCTGGCTCAGCAAGAGCGGCCGCTGCCTACCGTCAGATCCGAGATGCCTTGACCTTCTCTCCACCGTACCCGCCACCCCTTGTCCCTCCTCTGTGACATCAACACCGGGACGTCCAACAGGGCGACAAAGGTGCCTGGGTAACGCCCTCCTGCCCTCCTCTGACGTGTGCAGTGCACACCTCGCCGCGCTGCAAAGTCATCCACCTGTTGCACCCATCATCCACTGTGTAGCCGGAGTTTGCCGCAGCCCACATCTCCAGTGGGGGCAGCTCGCGGCCCGCCTGCGTGCAGTTTCAGCAGCTGTTATTTGCGAGAATATTTCCTCGAGCTCGCATTTTTTGTCTGGACCCATTTTCATCTACGTGCAGTTTGCATTGTCGACGTGCAGGTGAAGTTCTACCAGTCCAGCCTTGTAGTTTGCGGGCACGGCCACGGCACGAAGTTTGGTTAGATCGGGCAGGAGGTTTGGCCTGACCATGGGTGCAGTTCTCTTGTGATTTGCGAATGCATTTTTCAATGTATCCCCATGACGCGAATTATGTGTTTGCAATGCAAAAAGAAAAAATGAAGTACGCTTGCCTTGCCTCGATGTCACAGAGGCACATTTATTTTGCATATGAGAGAGTGCACTCTATCTTGTTCATGTGTTTCAAAACTTGGTCATGCAGTGCGTTTGGTCCTCGGATGTGGGTTACTTTTTAGAGTGTTGCTGTTCACTTGCACCTAACATGAAAAGTGTGAAAATTTAGTGAAACAACAAAGATGGTAATGCGGTTTACTTCGATATATGATGTGGTTCACTTGCCCTAGTCTCTGAGGTCCACTCTCGCTCATAAAAAGTAAAAAAAAGACAAAAAAACTTGTATGAGAAAAATTGTGTCCGACAAAAGAAATTATGCAGCTTGCTTGCCTATCCGATGCAGTGCAGTTTTCATTCTGAAGCAGTGCAGTCGGCCGTATGATGTTGTTCATCCCGTAAGTGCAAAAAAAATTGTTACGGAAGCGAAAAAAAGTAATGCGGTTCACTTCTTGATAGTGTTGTGGTTCATTTACAGCCGATGTGAAGTGCACTCAACTTTCTCATCCTTGAAAAAATTACGTTTGAATAAAATAAACCATGCCGTTCTCTAACATGTCTGATGTAGTGCGGTTTTTCATCCGATGCAGTGCGGTTTTCAGTCGGATGAAGTACCCACGTCGATTTGGGTGTCGCAAAAACAGAGTGTCCGCATTTCGGTAAATTTAAAACTGCTCTTAAACCGTAAGGAATTAGAGAGAGTGTTCTACATGAAAAAGTTGCGTCTCGTCGATATCTTTCCAATGGCATATCATTTGAATCATTTCGACAACCGGTTTGTAAATTTTTTGCAAAAAACGATCGCTGCCACTCTTTGTCCGCCGCACGATTTTCAAAATTAACTTAAAACTGTAAGGAACCTCAAAACCATTTCTACATATGAAAGTCACGCCTTGTCCATAGATTTCCAACGACGTATTACACGCCTCGTTTCGACAAACGGTTCAAAAACTAGAGCAAAAACAGTACCAAAAATTGCAAAAATTTCAAAAAAAACAGAATTCCGCGATTTAGTAAATTCGAAACTGCTCTTAAATCGTAACGAATTAGAGAAAATAATAGATATGAAAAAGATGCGCCTCGACGATATCCAACGGCGTATCATTTGCCTTACTCCGATGAGCGGTTTAGAAAAAATCATGAAAATACGCTCGCTGCCACTCGTCATCCGTCGCACCATTTTTGAAACTGCTCTTAAACCGAGAGGAATCTCGAAAAATGTTCAACATGGCGAAGTTGCGCCTAATCAATAGCTTTTCAATGATATATTATACGCCTCATTCCGATAAACGATTAAAAAATTAGAGCGAAAACAGTACCGGAACAACACTGCGTGCAGTTTTTCCCGACGGGAAGTTCACTCGTGTGAGTACTGCAGCACACTTGGTTCAAACAATGACGTGCACTTGCATTGAGCGTGCAGTGTGGAAGTGTTATCAGAATAACTATTCTGATATAATATTATCAAAATAGAACACTATTCTGATCACGGGATCAGAATAATATTCTGATCACAACCTGACCTGCCTCGCTAGTAGTACGTTGAACTTCCGTGTGAACTAGGTTGAACTTCCACCAACATTGCCCAAACGGGGCTTGCGATATACCGTTGGAAAGCTATGAACATCAGTATCATGACCCAAGTTAAATTTTTGGCAAAATATAAGCGGTTTAAGAGCAGTTTTGAAAACCGTTTTTTCTTCACACAAAAAATGTGAATCATATTTTCGATCGCATTTCTAAACCGTTTATCGGAATGAGGCATATAATATGGCGTTGGAAAGCTGCTGCAAAACCGCTCCTTCCACATGTTGAAAGTTTTCTCTAATTCCAAATGGTTAAACAGTAATTTGAAAAAATGTATAATTTCGTAAACCGAACAGCTGAGTTAGTTTTTTCGATGTCATTTCTAAACGGCTAATCCAATGGAGGCATATGATATGGCGTTGGAAAGCTTCTGAAAATGCACTACTTTTTCATCTGGGATGTTTTTTTTCTAATTTTGAATGATTTAAGAGTAATTTAGAAAATGGTCCAAGTCCTACCGAGTTCGTATTTTCGAGCTAATTTTTTAACCATGCATCCGAATGCAGCAAATGATATGGCGTTGGAACGCTTGAACAAATGCGAAACTTTTTGGTATGTATTGCTTCTCCCAATTCTTTACGGTTTTAAGTCAGTTTCGAAAATGGTGAAAAATGTATTTTCGCCGTAATTTCTACAAACTTTATCGAAATTGGGCAAATAATATACCATTGAAAAGCTACGGAAAATGCGAAACTTTTTCATGTTGATGGTTTTCTTTGATTCCTTTCCGTTTTCAAGTAATTTCGAAAACGGCGGGATCGTTCGTTCTGCCTCTATCGCGAAACAGATTCTTCGAAAATGCACCGCGTGAAGAACCTGAACTTCTCGGTGCGTGTTCCTGAACTTCACTCTGTTTTTCATGTGATTTTTTTGCTAGTAGATCTTCATCCACTGCTCGTAGCTCTCCATCCACTTAGGGGAATTGAGCGGGTGATATACCGATGGAAAGCTGTTGTAAACACGCAATTTTCCCGTATTAATCATTTTTTCATACTCGCGACGATTTTAAAAGTTTTTCATTTGAAATTCATTTTATGTAGTAGTTGAACTTCCTACTATTTTCACGTTGAACTTCTATGACATATTTTCGTTTGTAATTTTCTCATCCATTCGTCAATGTTACACAAATGATATTTCTTTTGTACAAATTCTCTCACAATATTTTTTTAACTTTCTCCGACCGAGGACTTGAATTTACACAAATAATTTTCCTGCAGTTTAGTAAATTAGAAAATGGCGAGATCATGATTTCTGCGTTCATCGCGAACGAAAATGCACTACGTGAAGTAGTAGAACTTCTGGAGCATGTCTGTTTGAACTTCACTTTGTTTTTGACGTGCTGTTTTTTGCACTGCATGAAGTAGTTGAACTTCTGGGGCATGTCTGTTTGAACTTCACTTTGTTTCACTTTATTTGTATTTTTTCTTATATGAAACACACACCATGTAGTACGTGAACTTCCGGTTGTTATCACGTTGAACTTCTCTCTGCTTTGAGAGAGTTATTTTAAAACACAAAAAAACAACATATTTTTTATATATTTTGGACATCTAAATACACGGTGAACCTCTCTCACAAGAATTTTTTGAACTTTTCCTCGTCGAGCACTTGAACTTCTAGCAACCATTTTTTCGTTTATGAGGTTGTTTTTAAAAGTGCAAAAAATGTCATTGTGTTTTTTATTTTTTGAACGGGTAAATCCTAGGTTTTAATAAACTATGAACTTCTCTGTTGTTTCAATTTGAACTTCAACTTTATATATTTTTGAGTAAATAATTGTATTCGATTTTTATACGGAAAAAATCGAACATGGAAATACAAGATGAACTTCTCTCGTAAGAATTTTTGAACTTCCCCGGACAGAGCACTCGAACTTCTTCCAACAAACCTTCCAAGCTTTTAATTTTCTATACTTTTATTCTCATTTGAAATGCATTCTTTGCAGTAGTTGAACTTCCCGCTGTTTTCACCTTGAACTTCTGTCACGTATTTTTGTTCAACCTCTCTCACAAGAAATTTTGAACTTTCTCGGGCCGAGCACTTGAGTTTCTAGCAGCAAAACTTTTAGCCTTTGTTTTTTTATTCTTTTTAATACAAAAATGCACACCGTGTACTACGCGAACTTCTGGTGGTTATCAATCTAAACTTCTCTCGGTTACGTGAAAATATTTGAGCTTTTTATAGACATTGAACCGCTCTACCTTTCTTATTTGAACTTCATTCTCTCTTTTTAGAAATGTGAAAATTGGAGGGTGTTTTAGAAAATTCGAACTTCTTTGTTGTTTCAAATTGAACTTATTGGTTTATTCTTCAGTAACTAGAAAAATCCGATTTTTTCAAATAGATATCAAACTGCTCCGCTTTTTCCAATTGAAATTTTTAGTTTTTATTCTCTAGTAACGAGAAAACCTGAGTTTTTTTAAATACATTGAACTAGTCCATTTCTTAAAATTGACCTTCTTGGTTTTAATCTTTAGTATTGGGGAAAAATGCCCAAAACAACATTATTTTTTGTTTTTGTTTTTTGACCTTCTAAATCCCATGTTTTGATATACTTTGAACTTCTATGTTATTTTTATTTGAACTTCACATTTTTTTGAGTAAATTTTTTGTTTTTGTTTTTTAACTAAACATAAATTTGACTACTTTTTTTATCTTCATGGTTGATTCTTTAATAATAGTTGATACCTGAGTTTTTTAAAGAAGGTAAAATCCTAGTTTTTTAATAAATATTGAACCACTTCGTTATTTTATTTTTAAACTTCTAGTTTTTTTGAACATGAATTTGTTTTTGAAATTTTAGTTTTTCCTTTTTTTTAGTTTGTTCATTTTATTATTTAGTGACGAGAAAACATCTAAGTTTTTTTAACCTTCGAACTTCTCTCTTTTTATATTAAACTTCTTAGAAAAATATGGTTTTAAATAAGCCAACAATTTTCTAGGTTTTTAAATTTTAAATTCTTTGTTTTTTGGCCTTCTCGGTTATTTCAAATTGAACTTCTATGTTTTTTTATCTTCTTGGTTATGTCAAATTTTCTAGATTTTTTTAAATCCATCTTTTTATAAACATTTTTTGAACTGCTCTGTATTTTGACCTTCTCTCTTGTTTTTTAGAAACGAGGAAAATCTAACTTTTAAAAAATTGGTTATTTTTTAGAAATAAGAAAAATCCAAAATTTTAATGAGCATTGGACTACTTTATTAGTTTAATTTGACCTTCATGGCTTTATTTTTTAGAAATAGGGAAAATCTATTTCTTTATTTTTACATCAAACTAATGTGTTATTTATAATTTTAACTTCTTAGTTTTGTATTTTATAAACAGAAAATTGGATTACTATTGAATTTACTTTTTCATGTTGTAAATATTGTTTCGTATGTTTCAACTAAAAATATCTAAGATTCTGCATTTAAATTAGTCATATGAGCAAACACCGAAAATAACACGATCATATTTTTTCCATGAGTAGGCACCAGGAAGTTGTTTGGGGGAGGGAGGGTGGGGACGGGGCCGCGGAGGAGTAGGAGGGCATGCCGGAGGGAAGGGAAGGTCGCGGCAGCGTAGAAGGAAGGTCGTGGCGGACGGGAGGGAAGTTCGCGCCGGAGAAGAGGAAAGTTCGCGCCGTAGGGGAGGGCGTGTGGCCGGTGAGTGGTGGCGACGGATCCGGGCAGGCGCCTGTGGTTGGCAGGGAGTTTGTCGACGCATGGTGGCAACGGATCCGGGCAGGCACCGGTGGTTGGGGTGGAGGGGTTGCCTGTTGTGGCGGGGCGGGGTCGGCGACACCGATTGTGGGCAGTGTCGGGGCGGCGGCACGATTGGAGGTCG